>NW_006783631.1:7642921-7684018 GCF_000442215.2 Lipotes vexillifer | reverse complement strand
TTTCCCTCTGCCCCCCTTATTCTACCCCTTCCTTCCTTCATTCCTTACTTTACTTTCCTTTTTTCTCTCCTCCATTTAATTTCTTATTATGGTAAGATATACATAATATGAAATTTCATATACATAATATGAAATTTATTAATGTCAGTGAATTTAATATCAAATTCACTGGCATTAAGTTCATTCACAATGTTGTACAGCTGTCATCACTAAGCATTCCCAGAATTTTTTCATCATCTCAAGCAGAAACTGCACTCATTAAGCAACCACACTCCATTCCTTTTACCTCTCCCTACCCTTTTACCTTCCATGTCTGATTTTGACTACACTAGGTACCTCATATAAATGGAATCATCAGTATTTGTCTTTTTGTTCTGGCTCATTTCAATTAACATAATGTCCTCAAATTTATATTATGGCATGTGTCAGAATTTCCATTCTTTTAAAGCTGAATAATATTCCATTTTATGTATATACTATATATTAAAAATCTATTCATCTGTTGGTAAACACTCAGGTTCTTTCCACCTTTTGGCTATTGTGAGTAATGATGCTATAGATGTGGTGGTACAGATATCTTTTCAATACCCTGTTTTTATATCTTTTATGTATATACAGAGAAGTAGAATTGCTGAATCATGTGGTGATTTTATTTTTAATTATTTGAGGAACCACCACACTTTTTCTTTTTCTTTCTTTCTTGAGAGTAACCATTCTAATGTGTGTGAGGTGGTATTACATAGTATTTTTTAATTGTTATACTGTTCATGTATAGAGGCATGATTTTTTTTTCCCTTATTTTGTATCCTATAAGTTACCTGCATGTTTTAATTAGTTCTAACTTTATTTTGTGGAAGCTTTTTCTACATATAAGATCATGTGGTCTATGAACAGATAATTTTACTTTTTTTGTTCAACTTGGATAGCTTTTACTTACTTTTCTTGTGCATTTGTACTGGCTAAGACTTTCAGTACTATGTTGAGTTGAAATGGTGAAAGTGGGCATCCTTATCTTGTTCCCAGTTCTAGAGGAAAAGTTTTCAGTCTTTCATCATTGAATATGATACTGGCTGTGGGCTTTTCATGTATGACCATTAATATGTTGAGGTTGTTTACTTTTATTACTAGTTTATTGATTGTTTTTGTCAACAAAGGTTATTGAATTTTTTCAAATGCTTTTACTGTATCAATCATGTATGTATTTTTTCTGCATCCTGTTAATGAGGTGTTTTACTTTAATTTACTGGTAAGATATACATAATATAAATTTTACCATTGTATCATTTTAAGTGTCAAATTCCCTGGCGTTAAGTTCATTTACAATGTTTTATAATTGTCATCACTAACCATTCACAGAAATGTTTCATCATTTCAAGCAGAAATTGTACTCATTAAACAACCACGCTGCAACTTAACTTCAATGACGTAAAAATTCTCTACCCTTTCAGTCTTGTTCCTTCCCTATTTTGTCATTTATATCACAAGTTACATATTTATATATTATGTATCCATTAACATAGATCTAAAATTATTATGTATACTATTGCCGCTAAAAGTCTATAAAAGAATAAAAAGTATAGTTAACAATAAATTTACACTAATGCAGGTTTTTATATTCATCTTTATATTTACTTTTATCAGAGAACTTTATATTTTCTTATGTATTCTAAGGACTGTCTACTGTCATTTGTTTTAACTGAAAGGACTCCCATGAACAGAAACCATGTAATGTATTCCCTCAGCTTTTATTTATCTGGGAAATTCTTAAATTATCCATCATTTTTGAAGGGCAGTTTTGCTACATGTAGAATTAGCTGTTTTATGTTACCTTTCCCCTACAACATTTTAAATATTTAATTCCATTGCATTCTGCCCTGCAAAGTTTCTGCTGAGAAATCAGTTGATAAGTATACAGAGGCTCCCATGTATGTGACAAGTCACTTTTCCACTTTCAAGATTTACTCTCTGTCATTGACTTTAAACAGTTTGACCATAATATATTTCATTGTGAGTCTTTCTGGAATTTTTTTTTCCCTTCTTTAATTGTGCTAGCTTCTTACATTTGTATCTTTTACTTGTCTTTCCCCAAATTTGGGAAATTCTAAGCCATTAGTTCTTTAAATAAGCTCTGCAGTTTTCACACTCTATCCTCCTTCTGGAATGCCTATATACGTATGTTCTGCATAATAAGTCCCTTAGTTTCTGTTCAACTATTATTATTTTTTTCCCTTCAGATTCAATAATTTCAAATGACTTGAGTTAAATTCCCTGAGCGTTACTTCTGAGTGTTCTAGTCTACTGTTTAACCTCCTGAATTAAAATTTTCAATTCCGTTATTGTGTTTTTCAACTTTAGGATTTTGGGGATGGTTCTCTTTAAATTAATTTCTACTGCTTATTTATATTCTAATTTTGTTTATATATTGGAGATTTATTTTATTTATTGGAATGGGTCTTTATTCCTTGTTTATTTTTTGTGGTTTTTTAAAGAAATATTATCTAGATTTAATAATTTTTACAGTACTTTCTTCACATGGGTCAGCTAGAAAGTCTAAATAGTTGCTATATATTAAAAATATATTAATTGCAGATAACTTTTATTTTTTATTTTTTATAACATTTTTATTGGATTATAATTGCTTTACAATGATGTGTTAGTTTCTGCTTTATAACAAAGTGAATCAGTTATACATATACATATGTCCCCATATCTCTTCCCTCTTGCATCTCCCTCCCTCCCACCCTCCCTATCCCACCCATCTAGGTGGTCACAAAGCACCGAGCTGATCTCCCTGTGCTATGTGGCTTCTTCCCACTAGCTATCTATTTTATATTTGGTAGTGTATGTATGTCCATGCCACTCTCTCACTTTGTCCCAGCTTACCCTTCCACCTCCCCATATCCTCATGTCCATTGTCTAGTAGGTCTGCAACTTTATTCCTATCTTGCCCCTAGGTTCTGCTGAACATTTTTTTCTTTTCTTTTTTTTTAATATTTCAAACATATATGTTAGCATACAGTATTTGTTTTTCTCTTTCTGACTTACTTCACTCTGTATGACAGTCTCTAGGTCCATCCACCTCCTTACAAATAACTTAGTTTCGTGCTCCTTTATGGCTGAGTAATATTCCATTGTATATATGTGCCACATCTTCTTTATCCATTCATCAGTCGATGGACACTTAGGTTGCTTCCATGTCCTGGTTATTGTAAATAGAGCTGCAATGAACATTTTGGTACATGACTCTTTTTGAATTATGGTTTTCTCAGGGAATATGTCCAGTAGTGGGATTGCTGGGACATATGGTAGTTCTATTTTTAGTTTTTTAAGGAACCTCCATACTGTTCTACATAGTAGTTGTATCAATTTACATTCCCACCAACAATGCAAGAGGGTTCCCTTTCTCCCTACCCTCTCCAACATTTATTGTTTGTAGATTTTTTGATGCTGACCATTCTGACTGGTGTGAGGTGACACCTCATTGTAGTTTTGATCTGCATTTCTCTAAGGATTAGTGATGTTGAACATCCTTTCATGTGTTTGTTGGTAATCTGTATATCTTCTTTGGAGAAATATCTATTTAGGTCTTCTGCCCATTTTTGGATTGGGTTGTTTGTTTTTCTGATATTGAGCTGCATGAGTTGCTTGTATGTTTTGGAGATTAATCCTTTGTCAGTTGCTTCATTTGAAAATATTTTCTCCTACTCTGAGAGTTGTCTTTTCATCTTGTTTATGGTTTCCTTTGCTGTGCAAAAGCTTTTAAGTTTCATTAGGTCCCATTTGTTTATTTTTGTTTTTATTTCCATTTCTCTAGGAGGTGGGTCCAAAAGGATCTTGCTGTGATTTATGTCACAGAGTGTTTTGCCTATGTTTTCCTCTAAGAGTTTGGTGGTGTCTGGCCTTACATTTATGTCTTTAATCCATTTTGAGTTTATTTTTGTGTATGGTGTTAGCAAGTGTTCTAATTTCTTTCTTTTACATGTAACTGTCCAGTTTTCCCAGCACCACTTATTGAAGAGGCTGTCCTTTCTCCTATGTATATTTTTGCCTCCTTTATGAAAGATAAGGTGACCATATGTGCACGCATTGGGCTTTCTATCCTGTTCCATTGATCTATATTTAAGTTTTTGTACCAGTACCATACTGTTTTGATTACTGTAGCTTTGTAGTATAGTCTAAAGTCAGGGAGCCTGATTCCCCATTGATCTATCTTTCTGTTTTTGTGCCAGTACCATACTGTCTTGATTACTGTAGCTTTGTAGTATAGTCTGAAGTCAGGCAGCCTGATTCCTCCAGCTCCATTTTTTGTTCTCAAGATTGCTTTGGCTATTCGGGGTCTTTTGTGTTTCCATACAAATTGTGAAATTTTTTGTTCTAGTTCTGTGAAAAATGCCAGTGGTAGTTTGATAGGGATTGCATTGAATCTGTAGATTGCTTTGGGTAGTAGAGTCATTTTCACAATGTTGATTCTTCCAATCCAAGAACATGGTGTGTCTCTCCACATATTTGTATCATCTTTAATTTCTTTCATTAGTGTCTTAAAATTTTCTGCGCACAGGTCTTTTGTCTCCTTAGGTAGTTTTATTCCTAGATATTTTATTCTTTTTGTTGCAGTGGTAAATGGTAGTGTTTTCTTAATTGCACTTTCAGATTTTTCATCATTAGTATATAGGAATGCTAGAGATTTCTGTGCATTAATTTTCTATCCTATACTTTACCAAATTCATTGATTAGCTCTAGTAGTTTTCTGGTAACACCTTTAGGATACCTTATGTATAGTATCATGTCATCTGCAAACAGTGACAGCTTTACTTCTTCTTTTCCGATTTGGATTCCTTTTATTTCTTTTTCTTCTCTGATTGCTGTGGCTAAAACTTCCAAAACTATGTTGAATAAGAGTGGTGAGAGTGGGCAACCTTGTCTTCTTCCTGATCTTAGTGGAAAAGTTTTCAGTTTTTCACAACTGAAGATGATGTTTGCTGTGGGTTTGTCATATATGGCCTTTATTATGTTAAGAAAGTTCCCTCTATGCCTACACTCTGGAGGGTTTTTATCACAAATGGTAGTTGAATTTTGTGAACGTTTTCTCTGCATCTATTGAGATGATCATGTTTTTTCTTCTTCAATTTGTTAATATGGTGTATCACATAGATTGATTTGTGTATATTGAAGAATCCTTGCATTCCTGGGATAAACCTCACTGGATCATAGTGTATGATCCTTTTAATGTGCTGTTGGATTTTGTTAGTATTTTGTTGAGGATTTTTGTATCTATGTTCATCAGTGATACTGGCCTGTAGTTTTCTTTCTTTGTGAGATCTTTTTCTGGTTTTGGTATCAGAGTGATAGTGGCCTTGTAGAATAAGTTTGGGAGTGTTCCTCCCTCTGCTACATTTTGGAAGAGTTTGAGAAGAATAGGTGTTAGGTATTTTCTAAATGTTTGATAGAAATCGCCTATGCAGCCATCTGGTCCTTGGCTTTTGTTTGTTGGAAGATTTTTAATCACAGCTTCAATTTCAGTATTTATGACTGGTCTGTTCATATTTCTTCCTGATTCTTCTGTTTTCTATTTCTTCCTGGTTCAGTCTCAGAAGGTTGTGCATTTCTAATGTGTCCATTTCTTCCACGTTTTCCATTTTATTGGCATAGAGTTGCTTGTAGTAACCTCTCATGGTCCTTTGTATTTCTGTAGTGTCAGTTGTTATTTCTCCTTTTTCATTTCTAATTCTATTGATTTGAGTCTTTTCCCGTTTTTTCTTGATGAATCTGGCTAATGGTTTATCAATTTTGTTTATCTTCTCAAAGAACCACCTTTTAATTTTATCGATCTTTGCTATTGTTTCCTTCATTTCTTTTTCATTTACTTCTGATCTGATCTTTATGATTTCTTTACTTCTGCTAACTTTGGGTGGTTTTTTTGTTCTTCTTTCTCTAATTGCTTTAGGTGTATGGTTAGGTTGTTTATTTGAGATGTCTCTTCTTTCTTAAGGTAGGATTATATTACTATAAACATCCCTCTTAGACCTGCTTTTACTGCATCCCACAGGTTTTGGGTCATTGTGTTTTCCTTGTCATTTGTTTCTAGATATTTTTTGATTTCATCTTTGATTTCTTCAGTGATCTCTTGATTATTAATTAGTGTGTTGTTTAGCCTCCATGTGTTTGTATTTCTTACAGATTTTTTCCTGTAATTGACATCTAGTCTCATATCACTATGGTCAGAAAAGGTACTTGATATGAATTCAATTTTCTTTAACTTACTGAGTCTTGACTTGTGACCCAAGATATGATCTGTCTTGGAGAATGTTCCATGAGCACTGGAGAAGAATGTATTCTGTTGCTTTTGGATGGAATGTCCTATAAATATCAATTAAGTCCATCTTGTTTAATGTTTCATTTAAAGCTTGTGTTTCCTTATTTATTTTCATTTTGGATGATCTGTCCATTGATGAAAGTGGGGTGTTAAAGTCCCCTAATATGATTGTGTTACTGTCGATTTCCCCTTTTATGGGTGTTAGTATTTGCCTTATGTATTGAGGTGCTCCTATATTGTGTACATAAATATTTACAATTGTTATATCTTCTTCTTGGATTAATCCTTTGATCTTTATGTAGTGTCTTTCTTTGTCTCTTGTAACAGTCTTTATTTTAAAGTCTATTTTGTCTGATATGAGAATTGCTACTCCAGCTTTCTTTTGATTGGCATAGAATATCTTTTTCCATCCCCTCACTTTCAGTCTGTATGAGTCCCTAGGTCTGAAGTGGGTCTCCTATAGACAACATATATATGGGTCTTGTTTTTTTATCCATTCAGCCAGTCTATGTCTTTTGGTTTGAGTATTTAATCCATTTACTTTCAGGGTAATTATCAATATGTATGTTCTTATTATTATTTTCTTAATTGTTTTGGGTTTATTATTGTAGGTCTTTTCCTTCTCTTGTGTTTCCTTCCTAGATAAGTTCTTTTGGCATTTGTTTTAAAGCTGGTTTGGTGGTGCTGAATTCTCTTAGCTTTTGCTTGTCTGTAAAGCTTTAATTTCTCCATCAAATCTGAATGAGATCCTTGCTGGGTAGAGTAATCTTGATGGTAGATTTTTCTCCTTCATCACTTTAAATATGCCCTGCCACTCCCTTCTGGCTTGCAGAATTTCTGCTGACAGATCAGCTGTTAACCTTATGGGGCTACCCTTATGTGTTATTTGTTGTTTTTCCCTTGCTGCTTTTAATATTTGTTCTTTGTACTTAATTTTTGATAATTTGATTAATATGTGTCTTGGTGTGTTTCTCCTTGAGTTTTTCCTGTATGGGACTCTCTGTGCTTCCTGGACTTGATTAACTATTTCTTTTCCCGTAATAGGGAAGTTTTTGACTATAATCTCTTCAAATATTTTCTCAGTCCCATTTTTTTCTCTTCTTCTTCTGGGACCCCTATAATTCGAATGTTGGTGCATTTAATGTTGTCCCAGAGGTCTGTGACACTGCCCTCAATTCTTTTCATTCTTTTTTCTTTCTTCTGCTCTGCAGTAATTTCCACAGTTTTATCTTCCACGTCACTTATGCCTTATTCTGACTTAGTTATTCTGCTATTGATCCCTTCTAGAGAATTTTTAATTTCATTTACTGTGTTTTTCATCACTGTTTGTTTGCTCTTTAGTTCTTCTAGTTCCTTGTTAAAAGTTTCTTGTATTTTCTCTATTCTATTTCCAAGATTTTGGATCATCTTTATTGTCGTTACTCTGAATTCTTTTTCAGGTAGACTGCCTATTTCCTCTTCATTTGTTAGGTCTGGTGGGTTTTTGCGTTGCTCCTTCATCTGCTGTGTGTTTCTCTGTCTTTGCATTTTGCTTATCTTACTGTGTTTGGCATCTCCTTTTCACAGGCTGCAGGTTCGTAGTTTCCATTGTTTTTCGTGTCTGTCCCCAGTGGCTAAGGTTGGTTCAGTGCTTTGTGTAGGCTTCCTGGTGGAGGGGACTAGTTCCTGTGTTCTGGTGGATGAGGGTGGGTCTTGTCTTTCTGGTAGGCAGGTCCACATCTGGTGGTGTGTTTTGGGGTGTCTGTGGCCTTTTTATGATTTTAGGCAGCCACTGTGCTAATGGATTGGGTTGTTCCTTTCTTGCTAGTTGTTTTGCATAGGGTGTCCATCCCTGTAGCTTGCTGGTCGTTGAGTGGATCTGGGCCTTAAGGGTGAGAAGGAGATCTCTGGGAGATTTTCACCATTTGATATTACGTGGACCTGGGAAGTCTCTTGTGGACCAGTGTCCTAAACTTGGCTCTCCCACCTCAGTGGCATAGCCCTGATGCCTGGCTGGAGCACCAAGAGCTTCTCCTCCACACGGCTCAGAAGAAAAGGGAGAAAAGAAAGAAAGAAAGAGGAAGATAAAATAAAATAAAAATAAAATTAAGTAAAAAAGTAAAATAAAGTTATTAAAATAAAAAATAATTCTTCAGAAAAAAAATTTTTTAAGTAAAAAAAGACAGACAGACAGAACCCTAGGACAGATAGTAAAAGCAAAGCTATACATACAAAATCACACAAAGAAGCATACACATACACACTTACAAATGGAGAAAAAGGGAAAAAAAAAATATATATATATATCATTGCTCCCAAATTCCACCTCCTCAATTTGGGATGATTCGTTGTCTATTCAGGTATTGCACAGACCCAGGGTACATCAAGTTGATTGTGGAGATTTAATCCTCTGCTCCTGAGGCTGCTGGGAGAAATTTCCCTTTCTCTTCTTTGTTTGCACAGCTCCTGGGGTTCAGCTTTGGATTTGGACCCTCCTCTGCGTGTAGGTCACCTGAGGGCATCTGTTCTTCGCTCAGACAGGACGGGGTTAAAGGAGCAGCTGATTTGGGGGCTCTGGCTCACTCAGGCCGGGGAAAGGGAGGGGTACGGGGTGCAGGGTGAGCCTGCAGTGCAGAGGCCTGCATGACATCGCACCAGCCAGAGGTGTGCCATGCGTTCTCCCGTGGAAGTTGTTCGTGGATCATGGAACACTGGCAGTGGTGGGCTGCACAGGATCCCGGGAGGGGAGGTGTGGATAGTGACCTGTGCTTGCACACAGGCTTCTTGGTGGCTGCAGCAGCAGCCCAGGCGTCTCATGCCTATCTCTGGGGTCCATGCTGATAGCCCGTCTCTCCTGCCTCTGGAGCCCCTTTTAAGTGGAGCTCTTAAGCTCCTCTCCTCACGCACCAGGAAACAAAGAGGCAAGAAAAAGTCTCTTTGGCAGCTCCAGACTTTTTCCCAGACTCCCTCCCTGCTAGCTGTGGCACACTAACCCCCTTCAGGCTGTGTTCAGGATGCCAACCCCAGTCCTCTCCCTGTGCTCCGACTGAAGCCCGACCCTCAGCTCCCAGCCCCTGCCCATCCCGGCGGGTGAGCTGACAAGCCTCTCGGGCTGATGAGTTCCAGTCAGGACCGATCCTCTGTGCGGGAATCTCTCTGCTCTGCCTTCCACACCCTTGCTGTTGTGCTCTCCTCCGTGGCTCTGAATCATTCCCCCTACGCCACCCACAGTCTCCGCCCGTGAAGGGGCTTCCTAGTGTGTGGAAACCTTTCCTCCTTCACAACTCCCTCCCAGAGGGGCAGGTCGTCTCTATTCTTTGTCTCTGTTTTTCCTTTTTTCTTTTGCCCTACCCAGGTACGTGGGGGAGTTTCTTGCCTTTTGGGAGGTCTGAGGTCTTCTGCCAGCCTTCGGTAGGTGTTCTGTAGGGGTTGTTCCACATGTAGAAGTATTTCTGATGTATTTGTGGGGAGGAAGGTGATCTCCACATCTTACTCTTCTGCCATCTTCCCTTTTTCTCCTTTTGTGTTATTTTTTTGCGTGTCTTTCTGATGTCTTGTGATATTTTGTTGAATATTGGGCATTTGAGAAAACAGCTACTTCTCCCATTCTTTGTGCTCTGGACTTTGCTGATCAGCCAGTTATAAAAGCTCAGGGTCTTCTCAAATGATTTTTGGGAATGTTTCTTCCCTGAATCCGAGCCTGTATTTAGGTTCCCGTTCCACTGTATACATTGCTATTTTTAAATGTCTTAATTTTCTAACAATCTTATCCTTGTTTGTTCTGAGAGCCTTAGCTATTTGTTCTATTGTATTCCTGGGTGGTTAACCTCTTGACCTCAGGCACTTATGGTAATTCATTACCTCTGCAGCAATCTTATGCCTCAGTGCCTTTCATTGTCCTCTATCATGATAGTCATACTATGCTGCCCTTCTTGTTAGCACTCTGGGTTAGGAGAGACAGACACGCTCAGGCAGTCCCTTGGCCAGTTCTTAAGATGGAACTTGAAAGCAAGTTTCTTTTTTCTCTTCCATCCTGAGGGAGAAGATAGGAACTAGCTGGCTTTTTCCTGACCATTTCACATTGTCTTGGGTATGGGGCTGGGCTAAAGGTAACCAAAAATGTCAAAAAATTTTCTATCATTTTGAATATGGCTTTGTCTCGGTTAGGCATTCACTTGGCGGCTGCAGATCTCTAATTGGTTTCCAGAATTCCACAAAGCTACTTTTATCTTTATGTTGTTGTTTGGCATTTTTATGGGGAAATAAGGAATGGGGTGCTGGAACTTCCTAGTCTAATGTTGCTGATGCCCTGTAGTGACACATTTTAATTCCAGTCTCATCTCCTTTCATGAGTATTTTACAGATATTTTCATTGTGGCTAACATCAGGATTACATATAAAATCCTAAAGTTAAAACTATCTAATTTGAATTGATATTAACTTAAGTTCAACTTCAAACCAAAACTTACATAGCTCCATTTCCCTTTTCAGCTATTTTCTATGCTTGAATAGTTGAATAACCTCCCCTTCTGATTGACATGGTCTTTCTTTATTTCTGTGTGGTTTTTTTTACATTAAGCATATTTATTTGTAGAGTATATATTCATACTAGTTCATTATTTTTAGGTTTAATTGAATGTAAATGTTCAGGGTTACTAAACTGATTAACTTATGTATCTCCTAACCTATTTTACTTGAATATGTGTTCAATATGTGTGTGTGTGTATATATATATATATATATATATATTTTGCATTTGTCTTTTAAATCCTATAGAAAGAATGTGGAGTGACAAATAATAATTAGAATAATACTGTTTTTTTATATTTGCCCATGTATTTACCTTCACTGGAAATTTTATGTCTTCATATGTTTTGGAGTTACTTTTTAATATCCTTTTATAATGGATTCTTTTTTGTATTTTTTTAGGGCAGGCCTAATGGTAGTAAACTCCCTCAGCTTTTTAAAAATCTTGGAATATCTTAAATTCTCCGTCAACTTTGAAGGACAGTTTTACTGGATGAGTAATTCTTTGTTTCTTTGCAATATTATTTTTTCTCTGTACTTTAAATAGATCATCTCACTGCCTTCTTACCTCTATGGTTTCTCAAGAGAAATCAACTTATAATCTTATTGAGAAACTCTTGTATATGACAAATTGCTCCTCTCTTGCTGCTTTTAAGAATGTATCCTTTATTTTGGTCATTGGCCATTTGTGTCTCCATCTGGTCTGTTTGGGTTTTTCCCACTTAGAATTTGTTGCATGGCTTAGATTTGTAAATTCAACTCTTTCATTCAATTCGATAGGTTGTGTCTATTATTCTTCAAACAGTCTTTTGCCTCATTCTCTCTCTTCTTCTATAACTCCCATAATATTTATATCAGTCTGTTCGGTGGTGTCCCATAAGTCCACTAGGTGCTTTACCTTCATTTTTTTTTTTCCTTCAGACTTGGTATCTTCAATTTTCTTATCTTCAAGTTTGCAAATTCTTTCTTCTGCTGGTTGAAACCTGTTGTCAGGTTCATATAGTAATTTTGTTTGTTTGTTTTTATTATTGTAAACATCCACTCCAGAACTGCTGTTTGGATACTTTTTGTAATATCTTTATTTCTGTTTACATTCCCCCTTTTTCCATATATTTTTTATTGTTTGTTTCTTTGTGTGTGTGTGCTCTTTGTCCATTTTTCCCCTTAGCTCTTTGAATATATTTAAGACAAGTGTTTTAAAGTATTTGACTAATAGGCCCAATATCTATGCTTGCTTAATAAATATTAATACACACACACACACACACACACGTGTGTGTGTGTGTCAATTTAGTTCTGCTGAATTAAGTAATTCTTCCTGTTGCACATTGTAATATTTTGTTCTTGTTGAGATTTGGGTATTTGACTATTATAACATGACTACTCTGGATATAAGATTTTCCTTCTTCCTTGGGGTTTGCTGGTTGCTTTTAGTTTTTATTTGGTTTTGGTTTTTGTTTTTGAAGGCTGTAGTAATCCTTTCTTTTTCAGACTTTTCCAAATTATTTTTATAGAGACTTTCCTTGTCATATGTGATTTCTTAATTCTGTTACTTTAGTGTATGTTCAGTTAAGGCTTAACAGTGATTTCCTGGACTGCCAAGAGATGAAACAAATGAACACATATATGAAGTACCCAATATTTATTTATAAAATGGAGAACAACTACTTCTCCCAGTGTTTGCAGATGGGCACTGTGCTGGTTCTTCACTTAGCTAAGCTTCCTCTGGGCCTCTGGATTGGCCAAGATGAAAGCCAAAGCCCCTGTCAGGGTTTTGATGAGCATGCAACTTCCTTGGGCATGTGTGTGTCTGTATATACAATTGCTTTTGAATGTTTTAATTTCCCACAGAAGTCTCATTCCTTCTTTTCCTTCAGGCCTTAGATGGTCTATTATATTTTTCCACCCATAATCTCTTGCCCCAAGCTTTTCTGGGTTTTTAGTCCTCTTGTAGTTTTTAAAAGCAGTGTCTGTCACTTTCCTCTCTTGCCTTCCATGGTATGCAAAACAGATACATATATTGTATCAGTCTTTCAAGTGTCCCTCAGGCAAGTTATGACAACTGTACACAATAATTTGCAAGTAATGTTCTGCTCTGCTCTTTCTAGTTTTAGGAGGTTTGAGGAAAGTTAGGACTTAGAGCTGGGCTGGCACCTGCTCAAGATGAAGACCACTGCTGTGCTAGGCAGGGGCTGATGCAAGGACAAATACTAATACCACAATACTTTCCTGCCATTTTGAAGAATAATCTTGATTCAGTATTTGATTTGTTGTTGTAAACTTCTGACTATTTTTCAGAGCTCAAAGTTGGTTCAGACATCTTCAGGTTTTTTCAATGTTTCTGTGGAGGAACAAGAGCATGGAGCTTGGTTCACCATTTTTCTGACTAAAAAATATATGCATTTTTAATTGTGTTAAGTATTATGTTGTCCTGTCAGGGTAATTATAAAATTATAGGGATAGATAGATACTTAAATTTCAAACATGAGGTCCTGATTGATATAGATTTTTAGGATGGTTGTAAGGTAAGCAGTATGCAGTCGATGAGATTTGAAATTGTAACTTAAAGATTGGTATGTTTTGGACTTCCCTGGTGACACAGTGGTTAATACTTCACAATCCCAATGCAGGGTTCGATCTCTGGTCAGGGTACTAGATCCCACATACATGCTTCAACTAAAAATTCACATGCCATAACTAAGGAGCCCACAAGCTGCAACTAAGACCCAGCACAACAAAATGAAAATAAATAAATAAATAAATAATTTTAAAAAATATTATGGTTGAAGGTCAAGAAGAACTTTTAAATTAAATGATTAAAAACTTTGAGAAATTGAGGTGATCATTAGGATAATCAACAATATATAGTTATCACAGACAGCTGATTTTATACCATCATATATCCTAGCTCATGGTTGGTTACAGGTTGAAACATCTTCACTCCAAAGTTTATTACCTTTCAGTGTCAAGATTACTCCAGGAGACAAGCACAGAGCCAGTCTACTACCCACCCTAAAACTATTTACCTTTATATCTGGATAGGACCAGGAACAACTAAATCCCTTCAGAGTCAGACCAACTTTCAAATTACAGTTAGAGTGGGAGGGTAGAAGATAATATGTATACAGACTTACCTGGTCAATTATTTTACCATTAGATGAGGAGAAGCTATCTTTGTGCTCATGTTATTTCCCTTAGATCAGTGTTCATGGCAAGGGAAGCTTCCCTGGAAGAATTTGAAGACCCACATGAAAACAAGTATCTCTGAGAGGGTATTTCACTTTTTGATAGGGGTAGTATTTGATGATATTCTGTACAAGAGCCTAAATGCATAATTCAAACATATTTCAGGATTTTAAAACAAGAGTCAGAAAATTTTTCTAGAAAGTGCCAGAGAGCAAAGATGTTAAGCTTTGCAATCCTAAGGATTTTGTTGCAATTAATTAGCTCTCTGCCTGGAGTATGAATGAAGCCATAGACAACATGTAAACAAGTAAACTTGGCTGTGTTCCCATAAAACTTTGCTTAACAAAACAAGCATCAGGCTAGATTTCACTCACTGGCCATACTTTGTCAACCCCAGTTTTAGATTGTTGATTTGGTGTGCTTCCCATAAGCAGTATACGAAGTCATCTGAGTTAAAACGTCCTTGGGCACCATCCTGAGGACCTGATTCAGAAAAGAAGAGTGAGGTCTGGGAAATTGCATTGTAATTATAGGTTCAAAGTGATTTTTATGTACATAGAAGTTCCTGAACCACTGCACAATTCCATGCTCTAAAGAGAACATATGTAGGAAAATGATTTTTATTCAGAACAGAAACAGAAAGAATTTCTTGGGAGATCGGAGGTTAGAGACAGCATTCAGGAGCTCAGACCTACAATCTTTCTACAAGAGGAGAATTAACTTAAAAATAAGAAAGTTAAAAGAAAAAGCAAATTGAGAGAAAAGTTTCCCACATCATAAGTAATGCAAACCCTTTGTTCTTTTTCTAAATTTTACAAAATGTGTTTGACTTAACAGATGTGTATAATAGAGTTCAACGACTTTTCAACTGAAAGATTTAGGCATCAGAATTTCTGGAAGCCCCCTTATAGCCATTTTCTTGAATTGTTTCATCTCTTTACAAGAAAATGCACAGTGTAAGGTTAACTGCAGGTCCATATCTGAGAGAATGGTTTGCCTGTTTGAATAAATAATAGCAGTATTCAAAAAGTTCATCTTCTTCCCTGCACAAGTTGCTGGGTTGTATCTCCGACCTAACAAACATTGAGCACAAAAACCTCAGGGGAATCCTTAAGGGAATGTAAAGGAATGGTACAGCAAACAATAATAACTAGCACCCACTTCCCAAGTGAATTTCCCCAATCCAATGAGAAACAACAAACCAGTTTGTGTTTTGCTTTGTTTTAAATAAAGTAGTTTAGCCAATGGGAAATATCAGTCTAATGATCACTGGTCACTTCATATGACTGTATTCTATAGGATATAAAGCCATTCTTTAAGGGGTTTCTCTGTATAATTAAGAATTATATTAAGTAGTTAACAAACTCTGTGCATTGGTTTAACCACTGAGGTTTCCACAGAATAAAATAAAATAAAATATTAATCATTATTCAAAATACATGTAACACTGTACCAATTGTTATGCACAAAGTAATAACAGAATCAACACGCCTCTTTCTGTAAGTGATTAGTAATGATGGAGGTAATAGAGGTGAACCTACCAATGTGCCCTATAATTTCCTCGTGTAATTCACAGATCACAGTATCAACTCTGTCTAGTTGTGAGATTTAAATGAGGTAAAGCATATGCACTCTATAATTAAGCAGTTGCCTAACAAATGTTGTAATTGTGTTCAATAATCAACTATTACTGGCAGATAATATATGTATTAAAAGGACCCAGGGGCTATGTGAGGTTAGTCAATAAGCACAGAGATGCAAGGAAAAGAAAGCTGGAATTGTTCATTAAAATTCATTAGATCTGTAACTTGGAGCAAATACATCCCTTGCATATATGTTTCTCAACAGTCAAAGAGGGAACAGAACCTGCTCTACCATTGACTGGCTTTATTATGAGGATCAAATAAGAGGTTACATGAAGATTCTTAGACAAAATGTATTCTTCCAGAAATTTATTACAAAGATACTGGACATCAGGTAGTGGTAGTGGACATGTTTTGCCAAGGAATTCTTAAAAGGTCTAGCACTTTGCCCACCTGTTTTTCTGTTAAGATTTTTTAAAGGGTTTTATCTCATCTTGAGGGAAATTTGTAAAGAATATGATAAGATGGATCTGAACCATGACAATGACACATTATTAAAATCCATATATTTAACAGGTACATTTACAGCTTCTTTCAATCTGTTGTATGTAAAACTTGATCTTGATCATAGCAAAATATTTATTGAAAATATGGAACCATTTTAATACAGTGATAATTTGTCAAAAACCTTCAAAGAAACATGAAGATCATTCTAGCCTTCATATACATATACAGGAGTCAGCTCTGTTCTCAAAAAGCTATTTGTATTGAAAACACTGTTGTCACATATCAGAAAAAGGTCAAAGTTGTGTTATACTAGCCACAAGGGTAGGTGGCTATTTCTTATAGGGGGACCAATTTGTGCAGAATGACAAAGGAAATAATCAGAAAAAAAAAAAAAAACTTTTATAAAAAAGGGAGAAAGTTGTAGGCAGCATCCAAAAGTATGGTCATGCCTACCAAGGAAAGTGTAATTGGCATCCTTACGCTCATGATAAACCAAATGCTACAAAAAAGAGTGTTTTTACAACTTTCAGGGACAAAAACCACACAATGATATGTGATTTTACTGTATTAAACAGACTTTAAATAGAAGATTATATTTTCTAATGAAACCTAAAGTAAAATTAGTGACCCTCATTAATTAATTACACTTGCACTAATGCTTCATTCTATTATAGCCCTTGTGAAAATTTTAGTTTCATATGAGTATTTTCACATAATATCTATGTTATAAAATTTGATATGATCTATGAAAAATTTGTGCATGGGTTCCTGATTTGCTAAAGAAAATAATGTATCAGAAAGTCTTCCTTCTCTTCTTTCAGAGTCCCACATGAATTTCAAACACTGAGAAGATCTTGAGAATGAGAAGGATTTATATGTCACATGCAATAAAAAGAGTAGTGTAATTAAATTATAGCTTCTGCAACTTGTCCATGTTCAAAAAGAAAAGTCTTATGATAGTATCTGGACAATGCTACCTCCTTCTTCTACATACATTTACATGTATTCCTCACAACCTAAACTTCAGCAATTTACTTGTAAGATACTCTAATTAATGAGAATATGTTTGGATATCTTTATGTTTCACATTAATCCATATTTGACTACTTCATGGAAACCATTTTGCTTTATTCTCACAACAAATACATGAGTTAGATGAGGTAGAATATATATCCAATTGTTACTCCAATTGATCTAAAGCACAAGTAATAAAACAGGATCCAGGGTCAGGCTTCTGGAACCTCTGAAATTTATTTGCTGTGTGATGTTAGATAACTCCTCTCAGCCTCTGCTACTCATCTGTGAGTGGTAATAATTAGTTTATAAAAATCCTATAAGGTCAGAGAGAACATTAATTGAGAAAACTCCATGTAAATCCCTTTAGGATAATTCATGACCATTAAAATGGAACCATTAAAGATGATGATGATAATAATTCTCATAATAGTGATGATGCTCTTGCTGCTGCTTCTACTGAAGGCGGTGGTTATGATGCTGATGGTGATGATGTACATGGTGATGATGATGATGTACATGGTAATGATGATGATGGTGAGGGTGATGGGAACAAAAATGGCATAGTGATAATAGTTATACATGTGGTTCTCTACTGCTGATGGCTTGTGCCTGAATATGACAAAGTTGTTCTTTTTTAATAGGATATAAAAATATAGGAATAAATTTTTGACTTGAGCAATCAGGGCTCCATAATGTTCAGACTTAGACATAAGTGTCCTCAAACCAATTTGCTCAGAATACAGAAAATCGAAGGAAGTATTAAGAACATTGTTTTCATTTTAGTCATTATTTCCACGTGAAACAAAATTTTTGTCAATAATTATGCTCAAAATGAAGTGCCAGATAAGGTAATTCATTTGAATTATTCTCTGTTTCATGTTAAGTATGAACCTCCAAATTAACAAATTTTAACAAAAGAAAGCAATTTTAATAAATTCTATATCAATTAAGAACATTTGATAATAAATGGTTTTGCATTAAATGTTTATTTTAATCTCTTTACATTCCAAAATAAAATTTGATAAGTCTATTTTAACCAGTCCAATATTTTTTATTTCATTTTCTCATGAAATCTGAATTTCTGGGAGCAAAAGTCAGCATCCTATCAACAAACAAGTTTAACTTTGTACTTAATTTATGTTATCATATTCTTGCCTTCTGTAGACACAGTAATGAATAGATAATGAGATACTGCAGAACAAGAATTAACTTTCTGTATTCCTTATCTATTCCGGCCCATCATACAATATCAAACACATTGTAAGTTCTCCTTACATATAAGTGTGGATGAATGAATGAATGATCATTTCTCAGACAACTAGAGAAATTAGGAACAAACAAGGCTTTATTTTTCTAACTATAAGATAAACATATTTTTATTTATGAAAAATAAATACTGAAAATGTAAATGAAGAAAGAAAATATTACTCAAAATTACAATGTTAACCTCATTTTATTTGTAGTTTTCTTTTTCTATACATTGTTTAGCTTAGTTTACTTTGTGTGTGTGTGTACATATATAACGTTTAGTTACAACTTATTTTACTTACTTTCTTGCTTATATAGTTTCTTTTAGGATGGTATACGTGGAACATTTAGAATGTTTCAAATTTTTATAATTTTAAAGAATGTTGAATAAAATAATTCTGTATATCTTGCATAGATCCTCAGAAGTGGAATTTTGAGGAAAAATATTTCAAATATGTATATCCATATATACCTATCATCTTCTGTCTAAATATTATCCAAGATATTTACATCAATTTACACTACCACCAGCAACCTATGGGAATGTAACTTTCACAATAAACACATTCAAATTTTTTTCTGTGAATTCCATCCATGCAAAAAGAAAGAAGAAAAACTGTCATCTTAAGTGCCCATTTCTAAGCTCTTAAAAATTGGAGGATTGGAAGAGGGATAGATAGAGAGATTGCAAATACTCTAGTATTGATATATGATTTCTAGTTTTTTCACTTTCTTTTAAAATTTTCCTCATTTTGCCCTTCTTCATTTGTATTTTGGAAATCTATTCCCAAGTAACCTCATTATGTGACAATTTGTGCTATATATATTAATTACATCTCCAGAAACACTGCATTCGTATTCCTGGTACAGTGCTGTGTTAATTTTGACAAGTAACATTTCAGCCAATAACGTGACAGTCTGTGTTCCATTTAGCTTTAATTGAATCTAAGTAAGCATAGAATCCATTGTAAAAATATATGGATGCAAATATTTTCTTAATGCTGTCAGTGTTGAATTTATAGCTATCTGTTTCCAGATGTAAAATCCAGTTGATATGAATCTTTATCAAACAAAGAATAGTCCTAAGTTTCAAAAACAAGTTCACATGTGACATTTGATGATTCATCAATCATTTTATTCTCTTTCTCAGTCATTGCAATACCTTATTTATCCAGCAGTGTTAGAGAATGATATGTTCCATAGAAGTTAATTTTTCAGATAACTGAGGTTTCTTATTTTAGAAAACAGAGCTTTTGATATTTTCATTATTTTTTATGAAAATATTTATAAATGCATTTCACATCTTTCTGCTTTACTTTTTTAAATTTATTCTTATTTTTTCACTGAAATAAAGTTGATTTACAATGTTGTGTTAGTTTCTGGCATACAGCAAAGTGATTTAGTTATATATATAATATATAATTATTTTTATATTACTTTCATATTATTTTCCATTATGGTTTATTAAAAGATGTTTCACAGCTTTAATAAGCAGAGCATTTTTTTTTTCGAGAAAGGCAGCAAGTGATTACAGAAAACATAAGGACTTAGAATTAATTACACAAGAACATTGATTCCAATTTTTCTATTTACCAACCTATGTATTTGGTAACTTTTTCAACCTCTTCAATGCTTTGGTTCCTTTGCCTGTTAAAAGGGTAAATAGTCATTACTTTTAATAATGTAGTAAATATTTAGTAAGATAGTAAATGTAGGAGACAGTGTGGTCACTGTCACATAGTAGATGCTCATTAAGGACCATTTACTCTACATTTTGATACATCCCTCCTTGTCTACCAACATTAAAAATGTATACCTAACACACACAAGGGGTTTTGCCTGGCATTGTGAAAAGGAAGAATAAGTAAATTCAGTACACCATAACCAGGATTCATAAGAAGTATAGTGGCAGAAGCAGAAACATAATTTCAACTTTGAGAGACTTGCAAAGGAGACAAACAATTTACCTCTATCCTCTTTGAACTTTTGACTGGGCCTAAAACTTAAATTGATATAAGACAGATTAGCAAAAGAAAAACATACAGATTTATTTAATGAAATTTTTATATGATATGAGAGCTTTCATAAGGAAGACCCAAAGAAATGGCAAAGCCTAAATGCTTTTATTCTAGGTTGAACAAAGAGAAGCAATTGACAAAAAGTAACAAAATTATATGGAGAGACTAAAAGAAAATAAAAATTATTTTAACAAGTTTTAATTTTACAGAATTTTCTCAGCTTTAACTCCCTGTCAAAGAATGTTTGTTTTCTCCTGATACCAAGAGAGCATATTTCACAGAAGCATTTTATCTCCTGACTTCAGGAAAAAACAAAAACAAAAACAGAGGTTAGAACATCCTTCTTGCATCTGCTGTTTCTCAAGTGCCTTTAGACAAAAAACAAACAAACAAAAAAACGCTTATGCCCAAGTGGCATATTTTGGGGTGGCACATTTTTCCACCCTTCACTACATTGCTGTAAAGTTCATTGTTTTGGCAAGAGATATGATCTCTGGACTCAGAAATTTACCTTTATTGGTTCAGATAACCCCTGAGAGAGTAGCTCATTAAAGATGGTCCACACTTGCTCTTTTCATTATCTCAAATGTCCTTTGAAAACACTGAATGTTTTAATCTGCCTCTGCAGTATTTTGAAAACTATAGCATCATCCTGAACATGATATGTGAGCCAGAAGGGACTGGCTGAGACATATGGTAAACCTTGATTTATGTTTTAAGGTGCTTTGACAGGATGGATGAACTTCCACTCTCTGTGTGTGCCTCTATAGAGGCAAATTAACATCACTTTTCAGGGCATCCAATCCAGTGCTACCCTTGAGTATTGCCCTAACTGTGATCCTACCCTATGCAATGTGAAAATGGAACAAAAGATGTGGTGTGAATCAGGGATAGAATAAGAAATGTGTTATGATGGGAGGTATTGGTTGCTCATACCATTTGGTACTAAAAGTTCTGAAACATTTATATAGTTTCCAAAATGTTCATATAGTAGACATATGTGCCAAAATGACTGCCTCAAAATGTCTTGTCCTCTAAGTTCTCTCCTCTAACCTGCATAGTTGCTTTCTCTCTTCATATAGCTGACAATTCAGTTATTCATTATTCAGCTGAGTTTCAAGCAAAGTAAGACAGATATTAGCTTGAAATGTTTGTTCCTTAAATTAGTCAGAAACCAAACTATTTAACATAAAATATCCTGCTAATTTAACTTTCCACATTGTAAAAGGGAATGTGTTCTTTAGTCTATCTTGATGCAGACCCTGTATTATATGGTTTACATGTATTATTTCCCTCTTTTCATCCACACAAATGTTCTTGCAAAATAGTAACAAATTAGCCTACTTTACACATGAGAAAAAACTGAACCTTGGAAAAACTAGTTTCTTGTCCACGTCACAGAGCTATGAATTTGTTGTGTTGGAACTGTCACTTATTCTTTTTCTGAATCCTTCTGTATTTTCTTAGGATAAAATGACTAATGAACTGGTAAATTATTTAGAAACACTGGTCAACATACCAAAAAAAAAATCTATTTAAAAATCTATTGTCCTTATTGAACAGAATATTTACCATTTTGATGGTATCAAATAGTCCTATTTTTTAAGGAACTTTGGAGAAATCCTCCCGAGTTGAGAAAATCAGATTCTTTCTCTCACTTCTCCTACCCCTAATGATCATGGCAGCAATTTAAATCTGTGTAGACTTAGGAGTGACATTTGGAAGTCACTGAGTGAAAAAATTTTATCCTGTGAAATACCTATCATTTATATTTTCTACAAGAAATACACAAACAGGTCTTAGACACAGAAAAAATAAGAGTATAGAAAATTAAAAGGGCAATCATTTTCTAAGTCAGATGAAGTTCTTATTATTCAGACAGAAAGAGGAAATAAATCATATTTGTATGAACATCTTTATGAAATATTACCACTGAATATGCATTAGCTAGACTTATCTGGAATATTGTGATCATTTCTGAACTTAAGCTTTTAAAGGAGCACATGATAATCATATGCATATATTAGAAGAAGTGTCATATGCTAAAAAAATATATATCTCAAGCTGTTGGTGTAGATTCTAGCAGGTAGAATAGCATCAATGAAAAAGGCAGTCCTGAGATCAGTATAAGCAATTTAGAATTATTTGATGCTGTCCAGCCATGGATACTATGTCCTGATAAATTTAGCTTCCCATGTCTGGTTGAGTTTGAGCCAAAGAAATACAATCAGCTCTGGATAATGCTGAGGAACAGATTGGATGAATGTTGAATAAATAGTTATGGACAAAATAAACTTCAAGTTCCCTTTTATTTCCAACATTCTATGCATTTTATGTAGAGATTTCTTGATAAATGCTTTCTGAGTAGGCAATGGGGAAGGAAGAGAACTATTTTGTCTGGATCACATGATTACTGAAAAGTTAAATTATTGTCATGACTGACATGTTAGTTGATGAAGGTAATTAACACCAGAGTGAATAGAGTGACACTTCAGTCAGCTGGAGCCTTCAACCTTGAAAATTTGTCTATTCAAGATATGACTTTTTCCCTTGAGCAGTACTATTTTAACTGATAATCTACTTATCCAAAATTATTAACCTAATTAAAACAATACCAGTTTTCATTAAGTGAGCTACAGATGCACAATACTAGATTTGCATATGAATCCATTTTTAATTTCCCACTCAAACATTAGTTTGCCACCTGCTCATCAAGAAATGATTCCTGAATTTAATCTTGAATATTAGATTAGTCTAATCATTAATCCATTACTTCCCTTCTTATGGTAAAAAATAGGGTTTGGATTTAAATGACAGAAAGAAATAGAGGCAAATAAAAGGAGCTTAGTTTTCATATGGGAGGTGGCTTTAAAATGGACTATTTCTGGCATGAGCTTAATTAGAGTGAGATAAAAGAAGGATTTGATGATGAAAAATTGAAATAGCTTGTTATTTATAATGGTGTGAAAGAGTTATGAAGTTTTTATTGTTGTTCAACAAATATTTACCAAATTTAAGGCTTATGACTATCTGTTCAACTCTTGGGATACACTGCCCTATAGGAGGATACAATCTGGCACAATTATAAGAAAAAGAAACACAGAATTCTATCAACAATGCAACACTAAAGGGTTGTGTGTAAGAAAATAAAGATATTTAATTGAGACTCAGGCAAGCTGATGAGTAAAAGAAAGAATTATTGCAGTAAAAAAGAAAAAAACAAAGAAAGCGGAGTTAAATTAAATAAGACAAGCAAGGTTTTGAATTCTAAAGACTGGAAATTCAGATTCTGAGATGATGGTGCAGTATATATATATATATATATATATATATATATATATATATATATATACATCTACAAAGTGGCAAAGTATAGAGATTTCTGCCTAATGCAGCATCACAACTGGACTTCAATGCTTTCTGCCATTGAGAGTTAAAACGTTGTCTACACAAAAGCATCATAAAAAGACAGGAGATTTATAGAGGGTTTTTTATTTGTTTGTTTTCTGTTTGGTTTTTGTTTTGTTTTGTTTTGTTTTTGGTTAGGATGAAGAAATAGGATTCATCTTTCAGTCTCTCAACTCCATTTGGTCTTCTTATTTCTCTACAACATATAAACACACCCTACTGCAATAAATCCATTGTACCAGGATTTGTGTGTTGCCTATTCAAAACATTCCTGATACAAGCTATTGCATTCACTTCACTGGCAGCTTGAAGGGAAGGCACTGTGAACATCAAGTCAGAGTGGCAGGGTGGTCAGGAAGAAAATACGACATACATCTGTGGGAGAAAACAGCAAATGATCGAGAAGGATATCGGCTATGCTACTGTAAAGTAAAACACCACCAGCAAGTTAACATGACAGTGAATAACACATTGCTAAATAGAACTCTGGTGGTAGCAAAAGAGTAGGCATTTAATTTGAGTTCAGGTTTTATATAAGCATCTCTGGGGCACTGGAGAGAGTTCTGGCATGCTTTGCCACATGTATTTCTGCATTCCAAGAGAAAAATGTCAAATGTTTCTGGAAGTACCAATTGTAGACTCTGATTGATGAGTTCTTATTGTTATTATTGCCACTGAACCTGTTTCAAAGCCTAATTTAATGGTACACTTTGGACCCACCCCTCCTGCCTCCAAGAAGAAAAATGATGTGTGTCCAACAGCTGGTCCAGCCCTTGTTAGTTGGAGATGCTAATACTATGAGAGTAGCATCTTGGAATAGTCAGGATAAAGGGTGTTAAGTTTACACTGCATTTCTCTTCTGGAAGTTTCATGGTATCTTTATTTTTATTTGCCCAGCTGGTTTCCCAGTTTTAGTGACCAATGTTTGTACACAAAACAATAAACGGTTGTTTATGATAGTTATACAAAATCAGAGATTGAGACACAAAGATAACTGACCTGATAATAGGAGAATGGTTATTTAGTAAAAATTCCTGTTATTTATTTTATAAAATTTCCTGGTTTCTCTCTGTAGTTACAATTGTGTTTCTAATAAAACCCCAAACAAGGGAAATGCACATGTTAAAGGCAATGTTGGTGGTTAGAGACAGAATATATATCTGCCTGAACTTGAACATGTATTGATCTATCTTTGCACCACTAATAATCTACATAAAAATTAACATTAATATATAAATATGTATTATTAGTCAAATTTGACTCGATATTTATTAAATGTTTATGCCTTCTACATACTAAAAATATGTTTGATTATATTATGCTTTCTACCTTTGAAAGAGGCATCGACCCATTAATTTCATTATTCTGCAAGTAGTGATTTATTTACACTATGATTCAGGCACTGAGAGCATTGTTTAACAAAAATTACCTGTCCCTTTCCAAAAGTAGCTTGTGGCCTGAGACATTACATTTACATGTATGAAACAGGAAAAAGCAAACACAATTATTAAGGTATGTGGTGTTAGAACAAAAGAAGCCACGACCTTATATTCAGTTGTATAGGAAAGGCTTCCTCTCAGAATGGATGCCACACTTCACAGACCATGTTCGTACATCACTGTGATGACAAGCCTCACCATCTACTTACAGCTGACCAGTGATATTAGTATGGCTTTTATTGTGGTTGTATTTACACGCCCATGTCTGAACTGGAAAGCTTTAGGAAGTTAGAAAATTAAAAGTGCACTATGTACCCTAGTCATGTTCTGGAAGGAAGAGAATATGTGATGGGTGGTAAAGGATGGATAAGCCCTGGATAGGTGGAGAGAGATTATTTTTTCTCCAGGAAGAGATAAGCAAACCACAGAGGGAGGAGAGAGTGTAAAGTAGGAGAAAGATGGAGAGGAGAGCAGCCTCCACCAATAGATGTTTCCAACTGGAAGATGGAGCTGAGTAGGTGGAACCAGCTCTGGATAAGGAAGACCTTGAATACACAGAAACCATAAAGTTGTCTCCAGAGAGAGTATCCATCTGAGGTTTCCTTGAATGCTTCGTGTTTCATCATAAATGTCACCAGTGGAGAATTGTCATATAGAGAACCAAATAATGTGAACTATGAGAAACATGGACCAAATGCTATTTTGCAATTTCTAGATAGATGATGATAGATAGATGATAGAAGATAGATGATTGATATGATTGCTAGATAGATAGAGAGATAGATAGATAGGTAGATGATAGAAATGGATATAGATGTAAATATTTAAATAGATGAAACCATAATTATCTTATGCTTGTTGCTTATGGCAGCAAATAATCAAAATTAAAGTTAGCTTCTAGGAGTCTTCCTGGTCTGTGTTCAATACGTGAGGTTTAGACCTATTTCTTAAATATTTACCTGTGCAATATTTTCATGATTGTAGATCATAGTCCTGCTAACATCCATAGCTTCTCCCTTACATGAAAGTGTATTTGGAAGATTTGAAAATAAACTAGGAATATGTAGCAGGAATTGGGGTTCACATCTTAACACCCTCCATCAATTTTCCAAGAGGGGAAAATTCAAGTACTGCAATCTGACCATCAAAAGTGCATGGAGGCAACTACACAAATTATAAAATAGGATGCCAATAAAATTTATTTTTATGTGAAAGGTATATATGATAAATAAAAAGAGGATATTGACATCTCGGCCATCTGCTCCCATCCCAAACTTTCTAGTCTCTACACCTCTGCTCTCACACATCCTTGATAGCACAAGGGACACTTATTAAAGTATGGAGGGTGCAATGCAAACTAGCTTTTGCTTTGGAAAAATGCATTTTGAACTGGTTCGTTCTTATCAGACTATGATGACTAACTGAATAAAAAATAAATAAACAAAAGGACTTAGTAAGAGAAAAGAAGAACAGCTCTGTGAATTTTGAGTCTTAATCAGATCACTTTCTCCTTCATATTGTAATCTTCCTAGGTGACATACTATTATTTTGTAAAGGGTGATAAAGTCAAAATACTACAATTACTACCTATATATAAACATCAAGCTCTTTTTTTGTGGGGAACAAAATCAGCTAATTTTCTTCACTCCTTCCAGACAGTACAAGGATCCAAAAATTAAAATTTGCATAGCACCAAAGTTAATAGAACTTTGATTCTCTCCCAAAGAGTACATGTGTACTAAAATGTGTATTTTGTCCTAAATGAGAATTGGATGTGGTGGCTTAGATGTCATGTAGTCCTAAGTGTGAAGCCATAACCAATCCTGGACTCCTCTAGCCCCAGTCTCTCCATTTCTAAAATGAATATAGAATTTACCCTGCAAGGTTGTGATAATGCTTTTTTTATTTATTTTTTAATAGACCTTTATTGGAGTATAATTGCTTCAAAATACTGTGTTAGTTTCTGTGGTACAACAAAGTGAATCAGCCATATGCATACATATATCCCATATCCCCTCTCTCTTGAGCCTCCCTCCCAACCTCCTTATCTCATACCTCTAGGTCTTCACAAAGCATGAGCTGATCTCCCTGTGTTATGCTGCTGTTTCCCACTAGCTATTTTACATTTTGTAGTGTATATAGGTTGATGCTTCTCTCACTTCACCCCAGCTTCATCCTCTCCACCCCATGTCCTCAAGTCCATCCTCTATGTCTGCGTCTTTATTCCTGTCCTGCCACTAGGTTCATCAATATATATATATTATATATATATATATATATAATATATATATATATATATAATATATATATATATATTCCATATATATGTGTTAGCATACAGTATTTGATTTTCTCTTTCTGACTTACTTCATTCTGCATGACAGTCTCTACATCCAGCTACCTCACTACAAATAACTCAGCTTCATTTCTTTTTATGGCTGGGTAATATTCCATTGTGTATATGTGCCACATCTTCTTTATTCATTCATCTATCGATGGACATTTAGGTTGCTTCCATGTCCTGGGTATTGTAAATAGTGCTGCAATGAACATTGTGGTACATGACTGTTTTTGAATTATGTTTTTCTCAGGGTATATGCCAAGTAGTGGGATTGCTGGGTCATATGGTAGTTCTATTTTTAGTTGTTTAAGGAACCTCCATACTGTTCTCCATAGTGGCTGAACCAATTTACACTCCCACCAACAGTGCAAAAGGGTTCCCTTTTCTCCACACCCTCTCCAGCACTTATAGTTTCTAGATTTTTTGATAATGGCCATTCTGACTGGTGTGAGGTGATGCCTCACTGTAGATTTGATTAGCATTTCTCTAATAATTAGTGATGTTGAACATATTTTCATGTGCTTCCTGGCCATCTGTATGTCTTCTTTGGAGAAAATTCTGTTTAGGTCTTTTGCTCATTTTGTGATGGGCTGGTTTTTGCTTTGATATTGACTTCTATGAGCTGTATGTATATTTTGGAGTTTAATCTTTTGTCCATTGTTTCATTTGCAAATATTTCCCCCCCATTCTGAGTATTGTCTTATCATCTTGTTTACGGTTTGCTTTGCTGTGCAAAAGCTTTTAAGTTTAATTAGGTCCCATTTGTTTATTTTTGTTTTTATTTTCATTACTCTAGGAAGTGGGTCAAAAAAGATCATGCTGTGGTTTATGTCAAAGACTGTTTTTCCTATGTTTCCGCTAAGAGTTTTATAGTTTCTGGTCTTAACATTTAGCTCTTTAATCCATTCTGAGTTTATTTTTGTGTATGGTGTTAGAGAGTGTTCTAAATTCATTCTTTTACATGTAGCTGTCCAGTTTTCCCAGAAACACTTATTGAAGAGGTTACCTTTTCTCCATTGTATGTTTTTCCCTCCTTTGTCATAAATTAGGTGACCATAGGTGCGTGGGTTTATCTCTGGGCATTCTATCCTGAACCACTGATCTATCTTTCTGTTTTTGTGCCAGTACCACATTGTCTTGATTAATGTAGCTTTGTAGTATAGTTTGAAGTTGTGGAGCCTGATTCCTTCAGCTCCATCTTTCTTTGTGAAGAATGCTTTGGCTATTTGGTGTATTTTGTGTTTCCACACAAGCTGTAAAATTTTTGTTCTAATTCCATGAAAAATGCCATTGGTAGTTTGATAGGGATTGCATTGAATCTGTAGATTACTTTGGGTAGTATAGTCATTTTCACAATTCTGATTCTTCCAATACAAAACATAGTATATCTTTCCATCTGTTTGTGTCATCTTTGATTTCTTTCATCAGTGTTTTATAGTTTTCTGAGTACAAAAGCCTTTTGCCTCCTTAGGTAAGTTTATCCCTAGGTATTTTGTTCTTTTTGTTGCAATGGTAAATGGGATTATTTCCTTCATTTCTCTTTCTGATATTTCATTTTAGTGTATAGGAATACCAGAGATTTCTGTGTATTAATTTTGTATCCTGCAACTTTACTAAATTCATTGATTAGCTCTAGTAGTTTTCTGGTGGCATCTTTAGGATTTTCTATGTATACTATCATGTCATCTGCAAACAGTGACAGTTTTACTTCTTCTTTTCCAATCTGCATTCCTTTTCTTTTTCTTCCCTGATTGCCATGGCTAGGACTTCTAAAACTATGTTGAATAAGAGTGGTGAAAGTGGACATCCTTGTCTTTTTACTGCTTTTAGTTTTTTGATCTTTGCTATTGTTTTCTTTGTTTCTATTTTATTTATTTCTGCTCTGATCATTATGATTTCTTTCCTTTTACTGACTTTGGGTTTTCTTTGTTCTTTTTTCTCTTGTTGCTTTAGGTGTAGGATTAGATTGTTTATTTTATTTATTTTCTTCTTCTTTCTTTAAGGGAGATTGAAATGCTATAAACTTCCTTCTTACAACTGCTTTTGCTGCACCCCATAGGTTTTGGGTTGTCATGTTCTCATTTGTCATTTGTTTCTAAAAATTTAATTTAAATTTAATTAAATTAATTAAATTTAATTTTTAATTTAAAAATTTATTTTTAAATTTCTTTGATTTCTTCAGTGATCTGTTGGTTATTGAGTAATGCATTGTTTAGCCTCCATGTATTTGTGCTTTTTACAGTTTTTTTTCATGTAATTGATTTCCAATCTCATACCATGTGGTCAGAAAAGATGCTTAATATGATTTCAATTCTCTTAAATTTTCCGAGGCTTTATTTGTGACCCAGGAGGTGATCTCTCCTGGATGCTGTTCCGTTTGCACTTGAGAAGAAAGTGTAATCTGCTGTTTTCAAATGGAATGTCCTATAAGTATCAATTAAATCTATCTGGTGTACTCTGTCATTTAAAGCTTGTGTTTCCTTAGTTATTTTCTGTTTGGATGATCTGTCTATTGGTGTAAGTGTGGTGCTAAAATCCCCTACTATTATTGTGTCACTGTTGATTTCTCCTTTCATGGTTGTTAGCATTTTCCTTATATACTGAGGTGCTCCTATGTTGAGTACATAAACATTTATACTTGTTATATCTTCCTCATGGATTTATCCTTTGATCATTATGTAGTGTCCTTCCTTATCTCTTGTAACAGTCTTTATTTTAAAGTATGTTTTATCTGATACTAGTATTGCTACTCCAGCTTTCTTTTGATTTCAATTTACATGGAATCTCTTTTTCTATCCCTTCACTTTCAATCTGTATGTGTCCCTAGATCTGAAGTGTGTCTCTTGTAGAGAGCATTTATGTGGGTCTTGTTTTTGTAACCATTCAGGCAGTCTGTGTCTTTTGGGTGGGGCATTTAATCCATTTACATTCAAGGTAGTTATTGATATGTATGTTCATATTACCATTTTTCTAATTGTTTTGCATTTTTTTGTGGGTCTTTTCTTCTCTTGTGTTTCCTGCCTAGAGAAGTTTCTTTAGCATTTGTTGTAAAGCTGATTTGATGGTGCTGGATTCTCTTAGCTTTTGCTTGTCTGTAAAGGTTTTGATTTCTCCATCGAATCTGAATGAGATACTTCCTGGGTAGAGTAATCTTTGTTGTAGGTTTTTCTCTTTCATCTCTTTAACTATTTCCTGCTACTCCCTTCTGGCCTGCTGATTTTTGCTGAAAAATCACCTGATAACCTTATAGAGATTGCTTTGTCTGTTATTTTTTGCTTCTCTCTTGCTGCTTTTAATATTTTTTCTTTGAATTTAATTTTTGTTAGTTTGATTAATATGTGTCTTTGTGTGTTTCTCCTAAGATTTATCCTGTATAGGACTCTCTGTCCTTCCTGGACTTGGGTGACTATTTCCTTTCCCATGTTAGGGAAGTTTTTGACTATAATCTCTTCAAATATTTTCTTACACCCTTTCTTTTTCTCTTCTTCTGAGACCCTTATAAGTTGAATGTTGGTGTGTTTAATGTTGTCCCAGTGGCCTCCGAGATTATCTTCTATTCTTTTCATTCTTTTTATTTATTCTGCTCCTCAGCAGTTTTTCCACCATTCTGTCTTCCAGCTCTCTTATTTGTTCTTTTGCCTCAGTTAATCTGTTATTGATTCCATCTAGCGTATTTTTCATTTCAGTTATTGTGTTGTTCATCTCTGTTTGTTTGTTCTTTAGTTCTTCTAGGTCTTCGTTAAACATTTGTATTATCTCAATTCATGCCTCCATTCTATTTCCAAGATTCTGGATCATATTTACTATCATTACTCTGAATTGTTTTTCTTGCCTATTTCCTCTTCATTTATTTGGTCTTGTAGGTCTTTATCTTGTTCCTTCCTCTGTGACATATTTTTTTTGCTGTCTCTTTTTTTTTTTTTCTTTTTTTGATGAGTGAGATTGTGTTCCTGCCTTACTGGTTGTTTGGCCTGAAGCTTCCAACACTGGAGTTTGTAGGCTTTTGAATAGAGCTGTGTCTTGGGCCGAGATGAGGACCTCTAGGAGACCTCACTCTGATGAATATGCCCTGGGGTCTGAGGTTCTCTATTAGTCCAGTGATTCAGACTCATAACTCCCACCTCAGAAGCTTTGGCCTGACCCCCAACTCATGAACCAAAATCCTGCAAGCTGCATGGGGTGGCCAAAAAAAAAGAGAACAATAACAAAGTAAAAAATAAAATTAGACTAGGAAACAACAGACATGTTGGAAAGAATAGTAATAATATAGATGAAACAACAACTGGAAGGTAAAATAGAACCATAATAGTAAAATAGAGGAGGAGAAAAAAAAAAAAGTGGAAAAGACGTTGGCTGTGAGGGGCATGGCCTAAGCATGGGCAGGGTTTAGACAGTGGGTAGGTCTTCTGCATAGGACCCACAGTGTTGGAAAAGGCTCTGGAGGTGTGGGAGGTGGTGCTTAGGCTCAATGGAACAGAGGGGCCCAGGTGTGTCCTCCACCTCTGGTCTCAGAGGGCAGGGGACCCCACCTGAGAGCCTAGCAGGCTTCCTGGGCTCTAGTGGATGGGGCAAACACCCTCCTCTCCTCTTCTGTGCCCCCTTTCCTGAAGGACCCCTCCCACCTGTCTCTCCTCTTCTCCACTGGCCTCCCTCCTATGCCCCCAGGACCAACACAGCCCAGAGGGAGCCTCTAATGGTGTAGGACCTAGCCTGAGAACTGGGCAGACTTCCCTGAGTGACAAGGCAGGAGACACACTGGGCACGTTTCCCCCTGATCTGAGTACCCAAGGGTCCCTTCAGGTGTGGGAAACCCTCCTCCCATTCAGCCACCCCTCAGGGATGCTGGTCCTGTCTGGCCTCCACTTCTTCTCCCCCTTCTGCCCCCTCACTTCCTACCAGTTCGCTTGGGGGTTTCTTCTGTCTCATTGGGCATTGAGGTCTTTCACCAGTGGCTGGCAGGCGCTCTAGTTGTGAGGAGATGCAAACTCCGCCTCTTCCCACACCACCATCTTGACTCCACCCCCCCATAATGTTTAAATGAGATGCATAAACAGAGATGTTAGCACAGTCGTTGGAACAGAGTAAGTTTTTGGTTTTTTTGTTTGTTTGTTTGTTTTTTTGGAGTCTTTTTTAACAAATGTTAGTCCTGCCATGAAGAATGCTGCATGATGACTAAAGTGTCCAATAAACATAGTGTTTTAATAATTGCCATGTCTTAATCATTAAACTATGATCATCAAGGGCTTGAGCTAAGATGATAATTTCAGTCCATTTCAAGCTTCCTTTTGAGACCTGCAATGGTCTATTGAGACAGTCATTCTAGTCTGTTTAGAGCCATAAATCATTTTGTACAAGAAACCAGCTGTGCTTCACCACAATGGTAATCACCATTGAATTTTACCAAATTGAGGCAAAGTACGCACTGAATACTTCTTACCAGACAGTTTTCATCATGAGCTGGATAAGGCATATCACAATTTACCTTTCAATAATCTTGACAAACATTGATTTTTCCAAATTGCAGCTTATCACGGTAACATTTCAGTAATTCTGACAGGCAGTGGTGAAATAGTTTTGAGCAGTAGGAATTTCCTGGTGGCTCTGAAATCATGCCCTGTACATGCTATAGGGACTGCTGAAGAGTTGAAGCTGACTTCCTTTGGGTATCTCAGGGCAGCAGTTCTTAGATGGAAATACTTTGAGGTCTACAAAACATGACACAGCTAGAAGAGGTCAGATTTGCAAACAAGTTCTTGAAAACTGAGTTTACATGAGGGTCTTATTATTTTAACCATGATACCCCTTTACAAATGTTGGACAGATGTATTATTTCCAGTGAATACTTCACTATTGCTCCTCTTCCAAGCATTCTTTGCCCTGCTAAACGTATGATACCTCTAAAGCCCATTTAGTAACAGGAAAGTTGCTTGACATTCTAGGGAAATTTGGAAAAAGAGAGTGAATAGTTTGGAGGAATATTCACTCTTGCTATGGAGAGATCAAGTGAATCTTTTCTAGGGACTGTGTCTCAAGCTCTTCAAAAAACATATACCTTCCAGATTCTTTGCATATTTTTGTTGTTGTTGTTGTTTTTAATTGAAATATAGTTGATTTACAATGTTGTGTTAATTTCTGCTGTATAGTAAAGTAATTCAGTTATACATATATATACATTCTTTTTTCATTTCTTTTCCATTATGATTTATCATAGGATATTGAATATAGTTCCCTGTGCTATACAGTAGGAACATGTTTATCCATTCTCTATATAATGGATTCTGGATTCTGATTTTCAAACCCTCCATTTTAATAACTGGTACCCCAGTCAAAGTTAATTTTTGCTTCTGGGTGTTCTCCTAGTCTAAGTTCTATTAAAGACCATACCCTCTTCTGATTATACATTCCAGGAAGTGTCAGTTTCATGAGTAGATTTAAATAACTGCCCCTCGCTTAGAAAGGATCAAGGTAAGGGACACCATATTTATACCCAACAAGCTTTGACTTATCAAGCTTGATTCATTGAAGTAGTCATTTCCAGTTCCTCTTGAAACTGCATTGTATAGAAAGCTCAACATTTTAAATAGTAACTTGGGATAGCTTCTGGGGACTGACGGAAGTTAGGAAGGATCTAAAGTCACACCTCGAAAGAGCATGGTCCTCCTAACTCACACTTGTAGAAGGCATTTTGTCTAAGAGTGCTTCCTGATTAACAAAGCTTACATGGAATAAGGATGGGTCCCTAGGAAGCACTGTTTATATTAACAGCTGGAATCTAATCTGGATCCAGACTTTTCCATGTGCCTAGTCCCACATCAGTTATCTAGGAGAACAGATGGGAACTGAAGACTGAGACACAATCTGCTTATAAAAATGAAGCCCTTCAAGAATAACCCTTAAACATACATCCCTAGCACCAAAGGAAAGAAGTGGGTTCACAAATTTTTGAGGGAGGGAGGTGATATAAATTAATTGGAAACTGTGGAAAAAGTATTTTACAGTAGAGGACTTTAAATGAATAAAACTTGAGACTTGTGTACCTTTTCAGAAAAAAAAAGAAAATTCCTAAATGGTTGGTTTTAAAATAATAGATAAATATCTTATTTTTCCCTATCTCCCTTTTGAGACACCTGGAGGTTGGAAACTTCTCTTTCTCCCTTTCTCCTTGGCTGATGTGTTGACTGAGAAAAAAATGCACAATGTGAGAGTTGTGAGTTAAGTTTTATTGGGGAAAAATGAGGACTATAACACAGGAGACAGCATTTCAGATAGCTCTGAGAAACTTCTCAGAAGAGGTAGGGGGGAAGGTCAATATAAGTGATTTTGGTGAAGGGGGAGTACATGCAATCAAGCACTTTTTTGCAGAAGGTTTCTGCTAGTCACGAGGAGCAGATGTCACCATTAATGATTTTAGTGCTTTTCTAGATATGAGAAGATGCAAGAATTGGGCTGATAAAATCTTCTCCTGAAAATATCTAACTATTTGAAAGCCTGTTCTGACAGTTTTCCCAGAGCCCAGAGGGCCTCATTCCTGATATCCTGAACTCCTTTCAGGGTGTGTTGAAGGTCGGGGGGTACAGCAGCCTGTGACTTAATCTTTGTAGAGGCAGGTGGCAAGTGTCAATTTTAGTTGGCAGATGTTATATCCAATATTTCCAAACTCAGAACGGAGGATAGAGAATGGCTATTAGGAATTAAAGGGCATGAGATCTTGATTCTCTTTATTTGGCTAATTCTGAAGAGTGCCAACAATGGGATTTATAATGTAGGGTTCATTACTGCTAAAAGGAGCAGTTTTCTCTACCTCAAAATATGGCACTTTGGTATGAGGATTGTTTTGAGCAAAAGGTAATCAAAAACCCAGTCCATTCGGGAAAAGCTCTTTACCTTCTTCTCAACTGCCAGAATTTACATTGGAAAGGGGACTATTACCAGAGATGTGTTATTACCTGAGAAACTTACCAAACAGAGCAAACAACCTTTGTTTTCTAAATATCTCCTTTGCTTTCCTGTGAGTTCTTGTCCATTTTGTATCCTTAAGCCCCTCCCCTTTCCTTATCTCAGGGCATTAGATAAGCTTCAATTAATTGGCTGAATTTATAGGGCTCCTATACATGCGTAATTTTATTTTACTTTTTCTCCTGTTAATCATTTTATATCACTTTAGGTATTAAACTGGCTGAAGAACAGAAGGGGAAGGGGAGAAGGAATATATTTTTTTGCCCCTTCATCATGTGAACTGAAAATTGGCACTTGCCATCTTCCTCTACAAGGATTAAGTCACAAGCTGTTGCGACCCCTGACCTTCAACACCCCCTGAAAGGAGTTCAGGGCAGAGATCAGGAATGAGGCACTCTGTGCTCTAGGAAACACTGGCAGAACAAGCGTTCAGATAGCTAGATATTTTCAGAAGAAGATTTTATGAACCCAGTGTCTTGCATCTCCTCATTAGAAAAGCACTAGAATTATTAACGATGGCATCTGCTCCTCATGACTAGCAACGAGCCTCTGACAAAATGTGTGCTTGGCTGCACGTCCCCCTTCACTAAAATCTCATATAACACTGACCCTCCCCTTGTTGACAAAAAATTAATCAGTCAATCTAAGAAAGAATTGGAAAATTTTATTCAAAACAAATTTGAGGATTATAACACAGGAAGAGGATCCCAGAAATCTCTGAGAACTGATCCACCCATTACAAGTCAAGACACAGTTTATATAAATTTTCTGAGACAGAAGGCTGTACATTAAATAATGTATTATTGACAGTTTACACAATCCAGATTTAACTGCAATTGTAGTGGGTCCTGTGACCCTTTATTAGATCGAGGAGGAGTACTATCGTTTAAGGAGTTGTCTTGTTGATGCTGGGAGAATGTTGCTGTTTAGGGTTGGGCAGGTATTTCTGCTGATGAGGGAGGTTTGGTCAATGCATAATGGGGATACAAAATGCACAGTGCTGGGGGGAGTGGAGGCCAAAGGGCAGAGAAGAATTTTTACGTTTAAATTTTTCTTGTCTTTCCGTATAGTGTGAATTTTATTTCACACCCCATACTTCTTGGGAGCAGTTCCTCAGAGCTATCTGAGATGCTGTCTTCCAAGTTATAGTAAACATTTTGCCCCAAATAAAACTTAACTCACAATTCTCATGTTGTGTGTTTTTTTCTTTTCTTTTTTCAGTCAACAACTACTGTAGTCCAAACAGCACAGGAGCCACTTTGACCCTCAGCTTCTGCTGGTGTCAAGCAATGGAATGGGGCAGCACCAGAGACCCATAAAGCCCTGCAATGGAGGATTCATTTTTAGCTCAGACTCTAATTAGAACACGACCTTTCCAATATGAATCCCTTCTCATTTCTCCGGCATGGGGTGACAAAAGAAGTGTATCAGTACCTACTCTGATAACTAACATCTGTTATAACAGATGCAAAATGATTTACATGTGATAAACTCCATTCATATTCACAAAGGCACCATGAAGAAGGCATCATTTTTATTCTTGCCATTGTACATATGAGGAAGCTAAGGTTTTGAAAGCTTAAGTAAATTAGTAGGTGACTTGGCTTAAAGCAAGAAAACCACAATATTTTGCATCCACATTTTGGGTTACCAAGCGAAGCTGAAATGGAGCAGCACCCTGTGGTCTTTCCCCAGCCCCATGTCCTCCGCCTGCATTTTGCCTGTGAAAAAAACTTTAGCCAAAGAATAAGTTTAATCGGAGAAGTGAGAAAATGCAGAAACAAAGGAAAACAGTACAACAAGACTAAAAAATAATAGTTTAGTCATTAAGCAAAGTTAAGGACCTTTAGTTCCTCTTCATGGGCTATAGATACTGTTCTGAGCCTTATCCTTTGAGCTGTCTTATACAGACTAAAATCCCCACCAGGTGGAAGAAGCTAACTACATGATGCCCAGACTGTAGCCATGACATAAGCTGCCACAATTCTGAGAACTGGCCTCAAGGAAATAAGAACAAACTGACCCTGGAACTGAAGATTAACTGTACCTAAAACAATCAAGATGACCCTGGTCAGACCACTGCATGACCGATCTCAAGGTGACTGTCAGAGCTGACTGTGCTGTTTCTGCATGTAGTCCCCTTCCTCCGTCTATAAAAGCTCTTGTCCACTGATGGTCAGTGGGGTGGAGTCGGCCCTTGGACAGAAGTCCACCCACTTCCCACCACCCCCCAGTTGCCAGCATCCAAAACAAAGCAAACTTTCCCTTCCCCAACCTTGCCTTTTTATTAGCTATTGAGTGGTGAGCAGCCGGACCCCACTTTCAGTTACAAAACAAGCTGATTGCTTTTTAAGACCCAGTAAAAAATCTTACATCCTTGGCATTCAGATGTGAGAGGAATTCAGATGGAGGACTGTCTAGAACAGGCAAAGAAGTGGACATTCCAGTAAATACACAGTACGTCTTGGATACTTGGACAGGTCACTGATTGAAAACACTCAATACTCAATATGAGTTGCATACAATTATGTGGAAAACATATTATATTTTCATTCTAGAGTGTGGGAGTTACAAATCTTATTATGTTATTTATGATACCCTTCATTTAGTGAGGGGTAGAAACCTTTAGGATGTGCTCTACATCAATCCATGATCTGGGCGAACATGATTCAAGAGATAGTAGAGCACAGTGATTGAGTGTAAGCTCTGGGAATAAATCAACTGTTACTACCAAATGTAAAATAAATAGCTAGTGGGAAGCAGCCACATAGCACAGGGAGATCAGCTCGGTGCTTGTGACCACCTAGAGGGGTGTGATAGGGAGGGTGGGAGGGGGACACAAGAGGGAGGAAATATGGGGATATATGTATATGTATAGCTGATTCACTTTGTTATAAAGCAGAAACTAGCACACAATTGTAAAACAATGACACTCCAATAAAGATGTTAAATTAAATAAATAAATAAATAAATAATAAATCAGCTGTTTGATTTTTGGCAAATTAATCTCTCCATGTCTCCATTTCCTCAACTGTCAAGTAAGGACAACAGTATCTACCTTTTTAAGATGGTTGTGAGCATCCTATGTATTGATACATATAAAACCATTGAAACAGTGGCTGGCATGGACGAAGCATAACAAACTCAGCTGTTGTTATGGTCAATGATTTAGGTGCCCATAATGAATAAGTAATAACCTCCTGCCCGCCTCAAAGAAATATGTCTTAATCAATTCATTGCTATCGATACCACATTGTACACTAGCTCTTTAAGGACACATTCTCGACAGCCAAAGCTTTCAGGTAACTTAGACTCTGGGCTCTAGAGACTGATGCCACATGATTTCACACCTTAGGTACTTGCGTCATCTAAATCAAATATGTTTTGGGGAGGGAGACTATCTACCTCTGTTTTAATATCTTCAGATGCTTTCTATGTATTGGGAAGAGGATTTCCAGCTATGTATGACATAGTCTGGCTTCAGCAACTCTGCTCAGACTGAAGGTACCAAAACAAAGAAGGACCTATTGAATAAGGATACAATGTATTGACTTGGAAAGATACACCTATGGCTTCCAAGCATGGTGTTCGATGAAAACCTTACTCAGTCCCTTTCAACCATAGTTTCCCCCTCCAAATATTTAGAATGTGTATGTATGTCTTCAACTCTAAAACAGACACACGTGTGCTTACACACATACACACCTTCCCAATATTGAGTTAGTATTTTCCTAAAAATGAATGTTCAACTTCAATAGTCCCATCATTCAATATAAATCAAGAACCTTCTGGAACATATACAATACTAGATACCTTTTGGACTAAACCATGAAAAAATTCAAGTCCTCCTTTATGTGATAAAATGATTAAACTTGCATTTATTATGGTTCAATTGACATAAATGTAACCCAAGAGCATGGCAGAAATAGTAAATTAACATATAAAACCAGATAGAGAATAAACTGGAAATCAACGGGGAGCTAAAGGCAACCAACAGAAAGGGACTTATCTTGTCAAATGGGCATGTTTGAGAAACAGAAATAAAATATGTAATGAGGGCATATTGAAGTCCATCACAAGATCAGGAGGCAGTATTTTCCCTGTTCTACCATGTAACCCAAATTGAAGCAAAATGATTAGCTTAGCTGAGATTTAAGTAGCTTACAACAGAATAAAACAAACATATCCACTCACAGCTGTAATTCAAAATTCTCCCTTTGCTGGGAGAATGAGGCTTGACTTACACCAAAATGACACAAGAAGTATACTGATTTTATTCCTTTTATAACAAGTATAGCTCCCTGGGACAAGACTGGCTAGTGAAAATTCATGTAAGCTGATATATTTTGAGTGCTTATTTGTAAAGTATTAATAATACATCAGGAAGACAAAGGAATACTCCAAATAATAAACTCTAACAGCCCTGAACCAACATTGTAATGCAGCTCTTTCCTCAGTCCTGTTCACACCACAGTTTTCTCTTACTGAATTTTCTTTTCCTTATTCTTAATGAACTTCTGATGGAGAAGGACTTTCTTCAAGAGTCTGGATTATATTTCAAAACTTGAGTTGTCTTGGTGTGAGCATCTAAAGTGTGTATAATTATTTTTAAATTTGAAAATATTTAATATGGACAATTCTTGTCTATTTTCTATAAACATGTGACTAGAGGGTTTTAAGATTAATCAAGAGACCACAAACTAAGTCATCTTATTTTTTTCTGTTCTCAGAAATTTTTGGTCTTTTAGGAGATTGATTTGTTAATCAAATGATGTGCAGATTTGCAAAGAAAATGAGAAAAGGCAGAAAACTAGATCTAAAATGACCCTATCACCAGAAATAAACATTTTGAGGAAGTAATGGGGCATTTTATATGCAGATGAACATCTTTTTTTTAAGGGAATATTTTTAAAACACAGCTGCCTTATGGATGGTAAAAATGCCTATGTGGTATGCACCTATGAAAATATTTGTAGAACGTTGCATGATGGTTAACCATGGGAGTTTTTTTCACCACGACTCCTAGTTTCAAATCACAGCTCCAAGTTGGTTGAAATTTCTGTGTCTGTTGCCTCAGATATAAAGCAAGAATATCTATTTTATAGTTGTGTTTTATTTTGCAAATTGTATATATCCACTACATTTTAGATATTGTTATCATTGTGTGCTTTCATTTTGCTGTTATTTTTATTAGTACTAGGATGGCTTATTATCACATTCAAACTTAAATGATGTTACTGTTCTGCCTGAATAGTTCCAGCATCTGTATAGAATAATGTATTCATCAAAATGAGAGGAATCAGTAAGAGTTGAACCAACTAGTTGCTATATTTTCTACAACATCTTAAAACATGACAGAGTGGAGAGAAACTTTGAAGACAAGCCTGAATAGGAACACTGAATTTTCCGTAACCAATTCTGTGACGTCAGAAAAGTTGTTCTACTCCTCTTTGGATAAAAAAGGGAGACAAGGGCTTCTCTGGTGGTGCAATGGTTGAGAGTCTGCCTACCGATGTAGGGGACACGGGTTCGTGACCCGGTCCGGGAAGATCCCACATGCCGCGGAGCGGCTGGG
>NW_006783631.1:7610086-7642851 GCF_000442215.2 Lipotes vexillifer | reverse complement strand
TTAAAAAAAAAAAAAAAAAAAAAAAAATGGCAGACAAAAAATAGTAATACAGATCAATATATCCATTTGAGTTATGAGAGTTGGTGAGGAAAGTCTATAGAGACCCATTGAAGCATCATAGTCATAGTTTCCTTAATTAGCCTCAGGCTGGACTAAACTTAGTTAAGTCTAAGTGATTCTTAGAAGGGGTTTTCAGGTTCTTCATTCTCTCTCTCCCTCTCTCTCAATTCTAGTAGTATTCTGTGCTTTTCTCCTTTTAGTAACCCAACTCTGTGAAGAACAGAATGACAAACAGTAAGCTTGCCTAATACCTGATCATGAATTCTGTCTAGCTCCATGAAAACACTTTTTACTGTGTATTCAATTATCTATTTACACAATTTTTACCCTCATCTAGAATTTGATATACGCTTCTGCGCAAAATCTGTGATCTGTCACTGTGATTAACACAGTGACAGCTACACAGTGAAAAATTCCATACATACATATATTTATTGAAAAAAAATCATAGTGGTTAATCCTACTAGCATCTGAAGGAAAAAAAAAAACTCCCCACAGTGATTATTGCGACATGATGTATTAGTAACTGACATATTAATTCTAGCTTATGGTATAGCATAAATGATTCCAGTAACCATCTCTGTTTCCATGAACAGTTGTAGTCAAATACACATGAAACATCTGTTAAATTCTGAGCTCTCTAGTAAGTTGAAAACTCAAAATAGTCTCTTTACTGAATAAGCAGATGGCAGTAGTTTGCTAGGATAGAGGCAATCTATCATGGCAAAAAATAAAGAATAAAAATAGAATATGCAATTATCAAATCTCTCCTTCTTTAGATTAAAAACCTGAATGAAGTAGGTAATATGTGAGATACTCATGAGTTTCTTAGATTATTAAAGCAAACAATACAAGCCTTATTCTCAGGTTCTTAAACACACTCATGAAAATACCCACTAATGATCTTTGGCACTGCGGGTCCAATTATTTGATTTGTTTCTGTTTTTTATTTTTAATTTTCTTCCTTCATAAGACTGTAACTCAGTAGGGAAAAAAGAGGGTGTACTTTGGAAGTAATTTTCATTAACTTTTAAAACACTTTATCAAATGGAAAGGAAAACCTATATAATTAACCTCTTGTAGGAGCAGCTTGGGCTTTGGTCGCATAAAATTTGTTTCCAATAGAGATTCCACCAATTTATAGCTGCCAGACATTGGGCTTATTGAACAGCATCCCTTTTCTCACTCTACTACAGTGTTTAATGTAGAACAGAGGGGAAGCACATAAACTCTGGATTAACATAGACTAGAATGTGAAGACTGTTTGACTTGTGACTTGGGAAAAGGATGCATTCTGTGGAGCTACTGCTGTAAATGGCGACAAGGAATCCGGTAAGGCTGTTTTGAGCAGAGAGTAAAATGTAGGAGCACAGGGAATGGTCCACAGAGCTTACGCCATACATGCCAACACATTCACTGCCATCCTCGGCCTTTCACTTCCCTCCCCTCCTCCACCCTACCTATAGCATCCCCAGAGTGAGTGTTCAATCAAAGGGGGAAAAAACAGTACGTGTAAATGTCCACCCCACACTCATGGGTTCTTCTGCTCTCCTTTTCTGGGAGAAAATCACTGGTGGGTAATTGCTCTGTCTGTGTCTAGAGATGAGATAGCCATCTGCACAGAGATCTTTTTGTGAAGGAACATCTAACTTTGAAAACAACTACAGAAACAAGAAGATGAATGTTTCTCTGAAGAGAGCTTTGTTTTCACAGCCACAGACTCACAAACACTCACACAGACTTTGAAAAGAGGACAGCTAAGATAGCACACACAGAAAAGGTAATGTGGATGGCAGAAATGTCTGAATAAACAAACGAAGAAAGAAGGAGGCAATAGAAAAAGCAAGATCTGCAGACTTGAGGCTTTACATCCTCCCTACTGCCTCAAAGGGCCCTCAAAACCATCTTTAACTTCTTCTAGTCATACTGACTACAGATGCTCTTGTGAGTCCCATTAATTCAACATTGAGGCTGCATAGTGAAATCAACAGTCTACCACCAAGCTGTCCTAACTTTCTTTGTGTTATTTCCATCTTTACGTGTCTTCTCTGAAAACTTCCTTCCTCTGTATTATTGTTATTATAAAATAATCTGCACATGAGATATTTCCTCAAGGAAAATCCTACCATTCAGCACCAAAAAGCAGTATTCAGGAAGAAAGAAATAATTTTCTTTTAGTTATTATTGTCAGTCAATGCAAAGATTTTGAGTTGCTGATGACTCTCTGCTGAGCTCAATGAAAAACTGAGATAAGAGTCCTCACCTTCATGATGACTCAACATATTCACACAACAGAAAGTTAACTAACAATACCAGACAATGTAACAGGAGGTAGCCAGAATGATCCAAGATTAACTGTTAGATAAATGGCATGGAGACAGTGCCTGCTTTGGGCATCCATGAAAGAACAAGGCCTGACACAGCACGGACTAGTCAAAACAGACGAAATTTGAACAGGAACTTTTGGACGATTTGCACAATGGAGAAAAGTGAGGAGTCTTTCCAGTTGGGAAAATCGTATGGGCAAAGATATAGTAGCATAAAGAACAATTGTCTCCATGGCAATGAATAAACAAGTTTGCCTTTAGGAGAAGTAGGTTTGAGAAATCAGAGGAAAAGGACAGGTTGGTGTAACATCTTAGAAGGACTTGCATGTCAAACAAAATTGTTGAAAATAAGCAAAAATTAAGTTATAAAATAGTGGAAGAGAAATACAATATTAACATATGGATACATTTTTTAAATAAACTAGGTTTTTAGGTCAGTAGAACTATATGATACGGTAATGGCAGACAAGATGTTATGCATTTGTCAAAACACATAGAATGGCACAAAAACAAAGAATAAAACTTAACATAAGGTATGGATTTCATTTAATAATAATGTATCTAAACTGATTAATCATCTGTGACAAATATACTACACCAAGCAAGATGTTAATAATAAAGGAAAATAAGTGGGGGAAGGAGTGAAAGAATGTATATGGTAACTGTCTCTACTACTCGTTTAACTTTCTGTGAGCCTAAAGCTTCTCTAAAAATAAAGCTTATTAATTAAAAAATATATATATTTACAGAGGGAAGGCAACATCTAATTATACACGTAACTGCAGAGAACATTGTAGTTATAATTTCCAAAATCTAACCAGTGTCATGTGACCACTCTCTAGCTTCAAAATTATTCCTGGCCCACTCCAGATTTTTTCTCCATCAGAGAGGTTTTGCAAACTTTTCATCTACTTTTGAGAACCTCATTGTCTTTTGGACTAAGACCTTGTACTTTACTGCTCATCTTGTTGGCTTTCATGAGTTGCTTTCCTGGTTGAATTACTAAGCGATATGTTGTGCTTTATTTTGGGGGTTGTCAGAATGTGTGGACTTTTCCTGATTTTAATAGTAATCTTACAGAATGGTCATGTGATTTGATAGATACTTGAAAAGATTTCTTTACTAGAAAAAAAATGAACCTATCACCACCCATTTAGGGCACTGTTTAAATTTATATAAGTAGATAGTAATTTTTTGTGTTAAGTCATTGCTTAATATGATAATGTTTTAAAATACACCTTCCCTTGAATCCTAAAAATAAGGCATTATATAAACCTTGATGAGGGACTTCTATAACAGATTGCTTTCCACATGAACTTTGTAATTCCTTTTTTTGAAAACTGATGTGGTATCGGTGGTAAAGAAGAGAAGAGTGGGGAGGGTTTATTAGACTTGTCTTGCTGCAGTAATAAATCACCACAAACTAAATGGTTCAAAACAACACAAATTACTATTTTGAAGGTTGGAAGTCCAAAGTGAGTCTTGCTACAGGGCTAAAATCTAGGCATTGGCAGGGCTCCATTTCCCCTAGAGGTCCCAGGGGAGAACCTGTCACCTTGCTTTTTCTAGCTTATAGAGGCAACTCATATTCCTTGGCTCTTAGTCCCTTCCTCCATCTTCAGATCACATCACTTCAACCTATGCTTCCATCATCATATTGCCTTGACTCTGATCCACCTGCTCCCCTTTTATAAAGACCCATGTGCTTACATTGAGTGAATTTCCTTAATCCAGGATAATCTACCCATACCATGATCTTTAACCTAATCATATCTGCAAAGTCTTTTTCTAAGTCTCTTCCTGTGGATTAAAATGTGGACATCTTTAGAGATCCATTATTCCACATACCACAGAGGGCTAGATCAGAAGGTGAGTGCAGATGGTTTATCTGACTGAGGAATGGAAAAAAAGCCATGGGTGATAAGGAAGTTAAAAGATAAGGTGGGAATCCTGAAATGGGAAAAATGAAGAATCAAATGTGTATTATTAAAGTCTCAGTACACACTTAACATGGAAGGTCATTTTTTAATGAAATTTATTGTTAAGAATATTCTTGCAGACATACCATTTGAAATTCACAAAATATGGATTTTTGGTAATTCCATTTTGCTTCCCTGGCAATTATAACTAAGGTAGAAATTCATTTTCAATTTTATCTCATCAGGAAGCTCTACAATTTGTGAAAGATTTGCAGGGGAAAGGACTGGATAAGGTGATTTGACTGTATTATGCAAATGAGACTTTCATTTCCTGTCTGTGTTCAATTTATAAACAGAAAATTTACCCATCACTTCAAAAGATTTAATGTAAATATTTTCTTTCATTTTTCCCCAAGAAAGAGATGATAATAAACATGATGTAAATAAATTTCTATTCCAAAATATCAGGGTTACCAAGAAGTTGCTATTTTAAGAAGATCGTGGTGTTGTTTTATGTCAATGAGTTTGAGTGGAGAGAGAAACCTAGTTTGAATCATGCCTCTACTACTTAGTAGTAATTTAATCTGAGTCTCAGTTTTCTCATCTAACACGTAGGTACACTAATGCCTTCCTCAGTACTGTTTTTCATAATAGATGGGATCACATATGAAAAGCACCTGAGATATAATAATGGTCATTTTTTATTGAGTGACCCCTAGTGGCTAGGTAAATGGTAATCATATGTTATATAGTAAAAATTATGTATCACTCTTTTGTTCTTTGCTCAGAGGATATTACTGAGTATTCAATTTTCTGTAACTCCTCACAAAGTAGATAAATATCTGTACCTGCAAAGAGCATGCATTCTAGCAGAAAGAGGCAGACAATAAAATAATAAATGAGTATTGGATCATGTTAGACAGTGATAAGTACTGTACGAAAAGAAAACAAATAAAATAAAGAGATTAGGGATGTGTGGGAGCACTGTTTCCCATAATAATTATGTTATTAAATGAATTGGGGGGTCCCTCTGCTAGCTGCTTACAAAATCAATACTCACTAGTGGTAGAAAGGAAAGGTGCCTTTAATCAGAATGCCAGCCATCTGGGGAGATGGTGGACTCAGCATCCCCCAAAAACCACCTCCAAAGATTCTACTCAGTCATGAAAGCTTTTAAAGGGGAACAGGGAAGTAACCTCAGTTCATCATTGAGATGGGGGTCAGAGTCAACTCCATCCCCCACGGTGTGCAGACTTGTCGACACCTCATGATCTTCCTCTAGATGTTATCATGTTCACACAGTTTGGACATACCGTGTGTTCACAAGATTACTGAAGGGGAAGCTAGGGAAGAGATATGGTCTTCTGTTAATTATCAATACTTATTCTTCATTTCTACTTCTTTGATCTACAGAAAGAACCCACAAGTTAGGCAAGGTATTGCGTGATTAAAAGATTTGAAATGTATGCTTGGGCCAGAGATAAGTAGAGCATGGGGGAGCCTGGTTTAAAAGTTAGTACAATATAGGCTTTGCTACAGTGAAGAGAAAAGGGGTTTACTGCCCTGCTGAGGGCAGGAAACTGCTGAGGGCAGTTTCCTGCAAAGAGCACTTACAATTAGAGTGGTAATGGTAAACCACACTGAGAAATTAAAATTTAAGTAAAACAGTTAAAGGAAGCAAGAAAGTTATCTAAACTGTTCTGTGGGGGAAGAGTGTTTCAGGTAGAGAAAACAGAAAAGCAGAGGTTAGGATGTTGAAGGAGTAGCCTGTAGGCTAGGGCTGAAACCTCAGAAGAATCCTAGGTTAGAGAGAAAATGGGGCTAGTGTCTGTCAGAACCTGAAGGCATTGTTATACCACTAGCTTGTACTCTGTGAGATGGGGATAAATATCAGGGGTCCATTCATAAAGGTAAAATGACCTAACTTCTGTTTTAAATAATTGCCTTTCTGCTGTGTTGGAAACACACTCTTAGAAGGCAAGAGTGGAAATTAGGTGTGTTGATAAACATATATGCAGTAATCCTGGTGGAAGTTGATGATGGCTCAGACCAAGACACAAGAAATGGGAGTAAGAAAGAAGTGTTTGGACTCTAAGTCTAGTTTAAAGGAGGAAATGACCATAAAATATGACCTGTATCAATCTAACTTTCTAAAATAAATAAGCGGTTGTTTGATGGATATCTTGCAATAAAAGTTCTACTGTCACTTGAAAATGTGAATCTGTATTGATAAGATATACAACTTTAAAATTTCATATATTTTAATATTATTTATATAATATAAATGCTCTGTGACCATATTTAAATTGTCTACTTGGTTTGTCTTAAACTAAAGGTTATATATTAAACACTCCACTGTGTCGCCATCTGACTACTTTCTCCCTGCATTTCCAATAATGTTTACTTTACAAATTTTGATACTCTGTTATTTGATGCAAAAAGATTTATGAGTTATATTTTATTTTGTGGTTTCTAGCTCTTATCAATAGAAAATGAAGGTCTTTCAATGCTTTAACGAATTCTGCTATCTGCTAAGAACATTTTCATCCCTGTTTTGAGGATTTTGTTTTTCAGTTTCATTTGATTTATTTCCCCATCCTTTGTTTTAACATTTTTTATTTTAGGTACAGCAGTGACAAGAAGCACATATATTATTTTGTTTCAAATGTTCATTAGGGTGCTTCCCTGGTGGCGTGGTGGTTGGGATTCCACCTGCCGATGCAGGGAACGTGGGGTTCGTGCCCTGGTCCAGAAGGATCCCACATGCCGCGGAGCGGCTGGGCCCGTGGGCCATGGCCACTGGACCTGTGCGTCCGGAGCCTGTGCTCTGCGGCGGGAGAGGCCACAATGGTGAGAGGCCCGCGTACCACAAAAAAAAGAAAAAAATGTTCATTAAGTGTGCTTCCTTCCTACAAAATATGAGTCATGGAAATGTTTAATACCTGTGCCCATGTGTACCTGGGCTATAAAAAAAAACAAAAGACCAAAAAACTCTACTGTAAGAATTCTACTTTGCAAAAAGTGGTCAACCACATCAGATATGACTAAAGAAGATAATTCTTGACACTTTAGAACAATGTGAAAAGTCAAATTTATCACCTCCCTAAATAAAGTCTCAGAAAATGGTTGTAGTGTTTACTTTGTTACACTATCCTTCAAAACTAAGGGAATCTTTCAATTTCATCCACAAATGGATGAAGTATTCTGGTTTAAATTTGGAAGAATATTTCAAGAAATGGCCATAATTAGTACATCTTCTTAGAGGAATCCTACTCTGTCCATGTGAATTGTGTGTGTGTTTCTATTTTAAATATAATGAGCTCAATTGTACTCAGATCACAGATAATGTCTGCTGGTTTGATTGTCTTGATATCCTTGATGCATATAATATTGCAATTTCCCATGAGAGAATTATATTTCCTCATCCTGATTAAATCAAACTTAGACATGAAATTTGCTTTGGCCAATAAAAATGAATATGTGACATACACTCCTTCTAAGTAAAAGTTTTAAATTTCACTGCATAGATACAACATTGCATATTGCATATTTCTACTCTCACCATATTAATCTATACCAGATTAGGGAAATTCTTTTATTTTACATACCAGAATGAAGAAAATATACAGCTAAACCATGATGGATATGTGATGTGAGAAAGAAAGAAATCTATTGTTATATGCCACTGAAATTTTTAAATATAACTTTGGTATAAACTAGTGAAGCCAAGATGGAAATTAGTTCCAGAAGTCCAGTTCCATTGTGACAATAACAAAGTAAAGTATATGCAAGTCTTGTTTCGAGGCTAGGAAATGCATGCTGAAATAAAACTACTGTTAGAGACTGGAAAAAAGGCAACTCACATTAGTGGTGGCAAAATAGTTGGGTATCACTAGCAGTACTGTGGAAACCATTTAATGTACTAAATGATTGTGAGTTTTTGGTGAAGAGCCGGAGGAATAATTGACATGACTTGGATGCAATTGGATGAATTTGATATTATTTTCCAAGAAATAGAAGACTCAGGAAAAAAACTGACACCTAATTAGTCAAAAACTAAAGGAAACAAGGACTCTGGACTTGTAGATTTGCATGATGCAACTGATTTTTGTTTACAACTGCTAAAAGATAAAACTAGGAATGCCTTTAAGCAACAAAGTATTATTCAAAACCAGCTTTATCTAAAGGATCAAATCAAGGGTATTGCAGGCACAACTATTGTTAAAATGTCTGAATTGATTAAAATGTGAAAAAAAAAATATCTCTCAGAGAAGAAATCTAAGATGTGTCTCTGCCATGGAATCTTGATGTGTTCAATGCACCTGTAACTAAACCTAAAGTGAGAGGCCTATCTGGAAAATAACTGTCAGTAAAATAGTAGTCACAGAACTAGCTGGGAGTGAATGCAGTAGACAGAAAATCAAATAAGGTTTGTAGAGAATTGTACTGCTCAATGAACCACAAGTCTGAATCAAAAGACACAGTAGCAGTTTAAGACATCAATTCATTTTTATCAACTTTCTTATGGGGAAAAGCAGACTGAGAAAGCCCTTTTACAGTGGGCCAAGAAGGAAACAGAAAAAGAAGGTCCTCAGAGAGAGTACAGCCAAGAGCCATGAAGAACAATGGTCTGGAGAGAAGATCTGAGACTTAATCAAGACACATGACCCATTCTGGTACCCCTTAGTTTCTCTTTCTCAAGATTTCATAAATATCAATACTATGGACCAGTGATTTCCATGTGGTCCTCTTTCATTACTTTTATTTCTTATCTTTTTAATAAATTTATTTATTTTATTCATTTATTTTTGGCTGTGTTGGATCTTTGTTTCTTAGTTATGTGCCTTTCTTTGGGCTCATGAGTATGATCAGTAGAGACACATTCCTCTTGCCAGCAGAAACTTTAAAAAGCCATTCTGTTGTATCTTGTGCCATTATAATAGTAATTTCCAGAGACGGGTTGTTTCATTAACCAGGGTTTCAAAACAAAGAAACAATGATGGAGATGGGACCTGAGAAGTAAATAAACTTTTGTTTTTGCAAGCCAGTGAAATTTGGGGACTTTTGGTACCAAAGCATAATCAAGTGAAAGCTGACCAAGACAAATTCAACACCAATTCTAATTCATTTGACCTGTCCCAGGTGAAAATAAATCTTAAGAAAATGTCTTTGTGATTACTACTCAACAATGGTTCTAATGAGATAAATTTATTTATTTATTCTGGAAAACAAAGAAATTAATGAAATGAAAAAATGCTAAACCAAACAATTACAGAGCTAAAATCTCAAACTGCATGTTACAGGTAAGTACTACTTTTGCCAACTCACTGACTATTTAATTGATAGGTAAGATTTGAGTAGGTTCCTGGCCAATGGAAATGGGGACACTGTCTATGTAAATAGTGGAATATCTCAGGGGACATGGAACTGGAGGAAAAGTCATACAACAATGATGTCATATTTGACTGTGACCTAGCTTCTTAGTTGAGAGAGAATGGCAGAGGAGATCCCTGATGTAGAAAGGAATACTGATGGTCAGAATGAAATACAGAAACTCTGGAATTTAATATCACAGTAGAAAAAGTAACACCAGAATAAATACAGTGTATAGAATATGGAGAGACATAGAGGAAATGAAAAATATGAAGTATATAAAATTAATATTAGAGAAATAAAAGACACAAAAGACAGCAAACAGATTTAAAATACAATCATGTTTTTGATTAAAAGAACAAAGATAATTGAGGAAAAATATATCTTATTAAATAATTTCTAAATGAGCGATTCTGTTTATGGCTTCAAGTGACATTCTGTGTGTCAAAGAAAAACATGGTTTCAGAAGAATGAGCAATGGAATGTTGAAGTCACTGAATTCCAAACATAGAGGGATTCCAGGAGTAAAAGCAATTCAGAAGGAAAATAAATAAGTCTGCTCTTGGATATCCACGCAGAAGTAGTCTATGTTTATGGCATAAACTGTGGTGATGGTTTCACAGTGGACTGGTCTTCAAATTCATCAGGTTGTATACATGAAATATGTATAGCTTTTGATATGTCAATCATACCTCAGTAAATTGGTTTAAAAAAATAATACACTGGAACAATTTATACAAGGTTCTGAGGAAAAGTAAGCAAGTGATTCTCTAATAGTATGTCCAAGTAAGTTGTCATTTTAATATGCAGTTCACAGACAAACATGTGTAATCATTTAAAATTTCAAGAAACTATACCAAAGTGACCCATATTTGAGAAAAAAATAAAGTGAAAACTCAACCCAGCTATGTAATGAGTCCAAATTAATAACTTGAAAATAAAGAGCACTATTAAAATGTTTGGTAGTGAGTGTTTACTTCCATTACATGAATAATGAGTACTATTACCTGGTAGATTATAAAATGTAGATCAGAATGTACAAATAGATAAATTTTAACAATGTAAAAATAGTAATTTAAATAACAAAAATCTGGATATAAAGTGAGGGAAGACAGAGGTATTATCTGTGTGCTAATTTCTTTGCCTAATAACAAAGAATCAGTGGATACTCAATATCAATAAAACATGTTCTTTAAAATTAGCATGAATTTTAAAATATTTATATCATTTTTTGAAGACTACTTTTACATGACTATACCATGAAATAAAGAAATATCTATCTGCAGTTTAGTATTTCATTTTTTATTTAATTACTTTAAATAAGATTAAATGTATGCATTATTTAGATGGCACACATACTATAATCCTGGCTTTTAACATACTCTCTCTCCTTAAAATTTAAATTTCTCTCTCTGCCTCTTTTCTCTCCTTTTACACACTTTTTCTCATATCTGCCCTCTATTTATAGATATGAGATATCTGGAATAAAGTTCATAAAATGTATGAAATAGTTATTTCTGAAGTAGTAAGTTGGGTCATCTTTTTTTCCTTCCTTTACTTTTCTGTATTTCATGACCTTCTGCTTTTCTTTTTCTCAGTTTTAATAAATATGTATCATTTAAAAATTAAATTGTACTTCTAAAATGAATTCACTGCTTTTGTAAGGTGTAAAGCAGAAAGATTCTTCACAACACCTCAGGACTGTATGCTTACCAAATCCCTTGTCCTGGGTGACCTTCCAGTTAACTGTGGTTCATTCAGGCCCCCTTGGGACCTCACATTCTCTATCTGTACAGCATATGGCTTGAACGAGGTGATTTCTGAACTACCTTAAGGCTATGTGCTCTGTGTTTCTAACTAGATCCCCAGGGACTCAGAGAATTAAATTGTGGTTGAAATAATAAATAGAAAATGTACTTTGAAAATTATGGAAGACAAAACTGAAGCTTAAATAACATTTTATGGCCACATTCCAAAATTTATATTATTCTATTGATTGAGAGGACATATGAATTGCACTTTAATCAATGTCCAGTGAACAGTAAATTGACCTTGGATTCATGGCTAGTGTTGAAATGCAGTTCTTAATCAATTTGATTCAGCAAGCAGTGAAGAGCCAAAGGGAGAGGCTCTAATTTTGTCTCAAGACTGGAATTTATTTTATTTTCAGTAAAAACAATTTTTGAAGTAAGCTGATGGTTTTCCTCTGAATTGTTTCATTAAAATTTGATCAGAGAGAAGAATGTTTCTATTTAACTCCAGAAAATGTAATTCTGGCTTCCACTCACAGAGAGAAGTTTTCCACAGTGTTGTTCATTGTTGTGAAGAGCACTAGGATGAATTATGTTTCCTTGTGAAATACTATTCCAAAAACACTACCATCAGGATCAATACAATCTATTTGTCAAATTTATTTGTCTTAGAAAAACTACCTACTTGTAAATTATGGTCCATTTATAATATCTGCTTGCATGCCAATTCTTATGGATGTTCTTAAATATCTGGTTGCAATAAACAGTAGCTGTGCTCAGTGGTGGACCCTTCACCAGTTAGGAAATGTAATGTACTAACTACTCTTCCTTGTCCATTAAATATTTAAGTTCTCCTACTGTAAAAAAGGAGGCACAAAAAAGCACAACTTCCTTGCTGATTGTATGTGTAAGACACAATTTGGACATGGTTTTGGTATTCAGTTCAGCAACAAAAATAGTCTAATCTGCTAAATCTCGATGAATTTTTAAAGCAGACATTCCTTTATTATTTCAAAGGATTCTCAATCCAATTTTATTTCTACCAACAAACCATCATGGAGATTAAGATTAATGCTGTTTAAAAAGAGCAGGAGACAATTTTACTGTTGGCACTATTATCAGGAAAAATCCATACTTCTCCCTGAAGTATATCTCACAGAGGCTAGCAACAAATTAGTGTATTTAAAAAAATAAATTAAAAAAATAAAATAATAAGCCTCTTAGACAGCCTCATCCTCCAGAGGGCAGACAACAGAAGCAAGAAGAACTACAATCCTGCAGCCTGTGAAACGAAAACCAAATTCACAGAAAGATAGACAAAATGAAAAGGCAGAGGACTATGTACCAGATAAAGGAACAAGATAAAACCCCAGAAAAACAACCAAATGAATTGGAGATAGGAAACCTTCCAGAAAAAGAATTAAGAATAATGATAATGAGGATGATCCAGGACCTCGGAAAAAGAATGGAGGCAAAGATTGAGAAGACGCAGGAAATGTTTAACAAAGACCTAGAAGAATTAAAGAGCAAACAGCTAGAATAATTAAAGAACAAACAAACAGAGATGAACAATACAATAACTGAAAGGAATCAACAGCAGAACAACTGAGGCAGAAGAATAGATAAGTGACCTGGAAGACAGAATGGTGGAATTCACTGCCTCAGAAGAGAATAAAGAAAAAAACATGAAGACAGGCTAAGAGACCTCTGGGACACCATACATAAAAATAAACTCAAAATGTATTAAAGACCTAAATGTAAGACCAGACACTATAAAACTCTTAGAGAAAAACATAGGAAGAACATTCTTTGAGATAAATCACAGCAAGACCTTTTTTGACCCACCTCCTAGAGTAATGGAAATAAAAACAAAAATAAACAAATGGGGCCTAATGAAACTGAAAAGCTTTTGCACAGCAAAGAAAACTACAAGTAAGATGAAAAGACAACCCTCAGTATGGGAGAAAATATTTGCAAACAAATCAATTGACAAATGATTAATCTCCAAAATATATAAACAGCTTATGCAGCTCAATATTAAAAACAAAACAAAACAAAACAATGAAAAAATGGGCAGAAGACCTAAACAGACACTTCTCCAAAGAAGACATACAGATGGCCACTGAACACATGAAAAACTGCTTAACATCACTAATCATTAGAGAAATGCAAATCAAATCTACAATGAGGTATCAACTCACACCAGTCAGAATGGCCATCATCAAAAAAATCTACAAACAATAAATGAAGAGGGTTTGGAGAAAAGAGAATTCTCTTATGCTATTGGTGGGAATGTAAATTGATACAACCACAATGGAGAACAGTATGAAGGTTCCTTAAAAAACTAAAAGTAGAACTACCATATAACCCAGCAATCCCACTTCTGGGCATATACCCAGAGAAAACCATAATTCAAAAAGACACATGCACCCCAATGTTCATTGCAACACTACTTACAATAGCCATGACATGGAAGCAAGCTAAATGTCCATCAACAGAGGAATGGATAAAAAAATGTGGTACATATATACAATGGAATATTACTCAGCCATAAAAAGGAATGTAATTGGGTCATTTGAAGAGACATGGGTGGACCTAGTGTCTGTTATACAGAGTGAAGTAAGTCAGAAAGAGAAAAACAAATATTGTATATTAACGTATATATGTGGAATCTGGGGAAATGGTACAGATGAACTGGTTAGCAAGGCAGAAATAGACACAGTTGTAGAGAACAAATGTATGGACACAAAGTGGGGAAAGCCAGGGACAGGGCAGTGGTGGTGGGATTAAATAAATAAAACACTGCCTTGTTATTATATAGAAAGAACATAAATGATTCCATTAAAAATAAAAGCAAACCTACTGTTAGAATTTTTTGTTACCCTTAAGACAGACAAGTTAGTACTAATGATTTGTGGTTTGAAATTTAACATTTTGTGAACCAACTGTTCTTCCTGGAAGCCAACACTGACCCCCCACCCACACACACAGACACAAACACGTACACACACATATAGGCAAACCAATCAACAAACAAAAAGTGGAGGTATGATAGGCAGAATATTAACTCTCATCATCCCTGTCCCCTAGTGTCACTTTCCTGATTACATTACATTATGGAAAAAAAGAGATTATTTAGGTGGACTTGATATAATCACATGAGCCCTTAAAAGGAGATTCAGAAGACAAAATCATAGAAATCCAAAAGGCAAGAAATGATACAAATGAACTTATTTACAAAACAGAAACTGACTCACAGACTTAGAGAACAAAACTATGGTTACCGGGGGGGAAGGGTGGGGTGAAGGGATAGTCAGGGAGTTTGGGATTGACATGGACACACTGCTATATTTAAAATGGATAGCTAACAAGGACCTACTCTATAACACAGGGAACTCTGCTCAATATTATGGAAAATCTAAATGGGAAAATAATTTGTAAAAGAATAGATACATGTAAATATATAACTGAATCACCTTGCTGTACACCTGAAACTATCACAACATTGTTAATCAACTATGCTCTGATATAAAATAAAAAGCTTAAAAAAAAAGCAAGAATGATTCCATGCACTTTGGTGGCTTCTAAGATGGACAGAGCTGTGAGCCAAGGGATATGAGTAGACTTTGCAAGCTAAGTGCCACACCAGGTCAATAGCCAGCAAGGAAATGGAATCTCAGTCCTGCACCTGCACAGAACTGAATTCAACCTGAACGAAGCTGGAGGTGAAGTTTCCCACAGAACCTCCAGATAAGAGGATGAAATTACACACATCTTTATTTCACCCTGTGAGATCTTAACAAAGAAACCAACTGGCCTTACTATGCCTGGACTTCCAACCCAGTTATTGTAAGATACTAAATGTTTGTTGCTTTAGGCTCATTGGTTTGTGGTAATTTGTTACACAGCAATAGAAAATAAATACAGGGGGCAAGTGGCTGTCTAATAAACAGAAGAACATCTTCGTTTTGAAATGAAATTGAGTAATGTCATCCCAGAGATTTTAAACTGATCAGGATCTTCCTGCTGTCTAAGAGATGATTTAGATGTTTTTAAGTAAAATAAACACATTAGCTTTTTTCACACATAGTAGACTCTGGGGGAAAGTGACCTTTGATGGTGAGAGAAGTACAAGATTACATAAAGAGTGAAAAGTAAAGGGAAAAAGAAGAAAAAAAATAAGTATGAGATACATAAAGAGTCCATTTGTACAACACTCTCCATATCACAAAACTATAGATGTGTAGAATATATTAGTTGTTGCCAGTGGGCAGGGACAGTGTTGGAGGGCAGGGATGGTGCAGTTATAAAATGGTAGCAGGCCGAGTTCCTTTATGGTGATGGAGCAGTTTTGTCCCTTGATTTTAGGGGTGGTTGCACTAATCTGTATATGGGAAACACTGCATATAATTCAACAACCCCCTATGCATGCACACTGACACACACACATACAAATGGGTTCATATAAATAATAGTGAAAACTGAATAAGGTCTGTAGTCTAGTTAATGATATTGCACCCATATCAGTTCCCTGATTTTTATACTGAACTATAGTTATGTAAGTTGTCACCTTGGCAGAAGCTAGGTGAAGGGCAAATGGTCTGTATGTATTTTTTTTGTATGTATATTTTTAATTGAAGTATAGTTGATTTAAAATGTTATGTTAGTTTCAAGTGTATAGCAAAGTGATTTAGTTATACATACATCTATATTATTTCCCCTGGACTCTGTGTATTTTTGCAACTTCCTATGAATCTGTAATGATTTCAGAAATTTTTTAAAAAAGTGAAAAAAATGAAACTGTCCATTACAATGTAGATGTATTCATCCTTCAGTAAATCTTTGAAGTAAAATGAATCCCAAAGTTGACCTCATCTCAGAGCTGTGCAATTCAACATCAGGTTAAACTTTCATAATGAAACTCATCACTTGACCAAATACTTAATGAGGTACTTGAACTACGTTACTTAATTTAATCCTTGTACCAATGATCATATGTGGTTACCAACACTTTCAGACAACGTATATAAACCTCAGAGATGTGAAATAAGTTATCTAGGATCACAGGCTTATCTTGAACACAAGGTAATGGGCAGAGGACCCTTGCTGACAAATCACTGCCACTCCAAATAGCAACAGAATAGAGCTAAGGATAATGTAGGAAGACTGGGGCATACATAGAATTTTAGAATCCCAGGGCCTTAGTAACTATAGAGATAATTTGCTTCTTCCTCCCCCCCAGAGTAGAGGTGTGGGAAAAAAGAACATTTATAGAAGTTCGTTGATCTTCCATAAATTTCTTATGCAATTGAGCTTAAGTGAAAATATTTTGGCCTGTCACTAGAATATTGCATTTATTCATAAATATGTCCAACTAACTCTGTTATCTTTGTATTTATTACTTATTGATTTTTTTTTTAAAAAAGGTCCTCATAAGCTTCCTGAAGACTAAGAGTCTAACTGGAATTTTTATTAGGAATTCTATAATATTCAGACCATTGATAGAAACAATTTTCAAGGTGAAGAGTCTCACATGATCTTCATTATGTTTTTCACATAATTTTCCTCTAATGAAGACAAGTTTCTGCAGGCCAAGTATTATGTTCTGTCTTTCTATGTAGTCTGAACTAAGGACAGAGGCCTGCATAATGCAGAGAAGGCACTTAATGATGTAAAATAAATAAATGGTGAGGAAATGCCCTCCCCGCTCCAAGTACATAAGAGTTTACCTCAGTATTGCTTTTAGTCAAAACTCTGACGGAGAATTAGGATTGCAACCTGTTGAACCAACTTTGAAAATACATACACATATATTACCAAATACATATCTAAAGCAGGGGAAAAGGAATTGAGTGTTTACTTTCCCCCAAATTCATTATGTCCTTAAAAAAAGACAGAAGAAAGAAAGAAGGAAAGAATGAGAGACAAAAAGGAGAATTTACAAAGTTGTGAAAGAAAAGCACATCCTTTTACTCAGGTTCACTCTGTCTTGATATTCTAGAATGAGTTTGCCCACAATAAAGAATAAAAGAATCTACTTAAACAAATATTTACCTTTGGAACTCGTTACTTCTAAAATAGGCTGATGTATTTAGATATGTGAATATGTTTAAGAAGAATAATATAAAGTAATAGATTTAATAGATGATGGTTATATGAAGTATTATTAGCAGAAGCCAGAGGTATTTTGGCATTAGGTCCATTAGGTTTTGAATTTGACATCATGGAATATAAAACAACTTCCCATAAACAGCTTTTTTGTTTCTGAGACAGAATATTCAGCCTCTGTTAAGAAAAGGGAAGTGCAGCAACCACCCTTATAACAAAGGAGAAGAGCTCTTAAGAGATGGAGTCAGTTCAGACACCAAAAAAGAGACTCAAAGTATCTGTTAGGATGAGGGCATGAGAGGAATTGGAAACCAAAATCAAGGTTAGAAAGATGCCTACAGGACTAGTATCTATTCGGCCAGCAGTATACAACTTAGCAGATTTCTTGGTGCTAGAAAAAAGGTGAGGATTCTCTTAGAAAGACCATGGATGAAGTTAAATTATGACATGGTAAACAATCATTTAATTTTTAAAATCTTTATTGGAGAATAATTACTTTACAATGGTGTGTTAGTTTCTGCTGTATAACAAAGTGAATCAGCTATACATATACATATGTTCCCATATCTCTTCCCTCTTGCGTCTCCCTCCCACGCTCCCTGTCCCACCCCTTTAGCTGGTCACAAAGCAGGGATCTGATCTCCCTGTTCTATGTGGTTGCTTCCCACTAGCTATCTATTTTACATTTGGTAGTGTATATATGTCCATGCCACTCTCTCATTTCATACCAGCTTACTCTTCCCACTTCCTGTGTCCACTTTGCCCCAGCTTACACTTCCCACTCCACATGTCCACAAGTCCATTCTCTACATCTGTGTCTTTATTCCTGTCCTGTCCCATTTTTTTTTTTTAGATTCCACATATATGTCTTAGCATATGGTATTTGTTTTTCTCTTTCTGACTTACTTCACTCTGTATGACAGACTCTAGGTCCATCCACCTCACTAAAAATAATTAAATTTTGTTTCTTTTTATGGCTGAGCAATATTCCATTGTATATATATGCCACATCTTCTTTATACATTAATCTGTTGATGGACACTTAGGTTGCTTCCATATCCTGGTTATTGTAAATAGACCTGAAATGAATATTGTGGTACATGACTTTTTTTTTTTTTTTTTTTTTTTTTTGCGGTACGCGGGCCTCTCACTGTCGTGGCCTCTCCCGTCGCGGAGCACAGGCTCCGGACGCGCAGGCCCAGCGGCCACGGCCCACGGGCCCAGCCGCTCCGTGGCACGTGGGATCCTCCCGGACCGGGGCACGATCCCGGGTCCCCTGCATTGGCAGGCGGACTCCCAACCACCGCGCCACCAGGGAAGTCCGGTACATGACTTTTTGAATTATGGTTTTCTCAAGGTATACGCCCAGTAGTGGGATTGCTGGGTCGTATGGTAGTGCTATTTTTATTTTTTTAAGAAACCTTCATACTGTTCTCCATAGTGGCTGAATCAGTTTACATTGCCACCAACAGTGCAAGAGGGTTCCCTTTTCTCCACACCCTCTCCAGCATTTATTGTTCATAGATTTTTTGATGATGGCCATTCTGACTGGTGTGAGGTGATACCTCATGGTAGTTTTGATTTGCATTTCTCTAATGATTAATGATGTTGAGCATTCTTTCATGTGTTTGTTGGCAATCTGTATATCTTGTTTTGAGAAATGTCTATTTAGGTCTTCTGCCCATTTTTGTATTGGGTTTTTTGTTTTTTTGATATTGAGCTGCATGAGCTGCTTGTAAATTTTGGAGATTGCTCCTTTGTCACTTATTTCATTTGCAAATATTTTATCCCATTCTGGGGGCTGTCTTTTGGTCTTGTTTATGGTTTCCTTTGCTGTGCAAAACTTTGAAGTTTCATTAGGTCCCATTTGTTTATTTTTGTTTTTATTTCCATTTCTCTAGGAGGTGGGTCAAAAAGGATCTTGCTGTGATTTATGTAATAGAGTGTTCTGCCTATGTTTTCCTCTAACAGTTTTATAGTGTCTGGCCTTACATTTAGATCTTTAATCCATTTTGAGTTTATTTTTGTGCCTGGTGTTAAGGAGTGTTCTCATTTCATTCTCTTACATGTAGCTGTCCAGCTTTCCCAGCACCACGTATTGAAGAGGCTGTGTTTTCTCCATTGTATATTCTTGCCTCCTTTATCAAAAATAAGATGACCTTAGGTGTGTGGGTTTATCTCTGGGATTTCTATCCTGTTCCATTGATCTATATTTCTGTTTTTGTGCCAGTACCATACTGTCTTGATTACTGTAGCTTTGTAGTATAATCTGAAGTCAGGGTGCCTGATTCCTCCAGCTCCGTTTTTCTTTCTGAAGATTGCTTTGGCTATTTGGGGTCTTTTTATTCCCATATAAATGGTGAAATTTTTTGTTCTAGTTCTCTGAAATATGCCATTGGTAGTTTGATAGGGATTCCATTGAAGATTGCTTTGGGTAGTATAGTCATTTTCACAATTTTGATTCTTCCAATCCAAGAACATAGTATATCTCTCTATCTGTTTGTAACATCTTTAATTTATTTCATCAGTGCCATATAGTTTTCTGCATACAGGTCTTTTGCCTCCTTAGGTAGGTTTATTCCTAGGCATTTTATTATTTTTGTTGCAATGGTAAATGGGAGTGTTCCCTTAATTTCTCTTTTGGATTTTTCATCATTAGTGTATAGGAATCAACAGATTTCTGTACATCAATTTTGTATCCTGCTACTTTATCAAATTCATTGATTAACTCTAATAGTTTTCTGGTAGAGTTTTAGGATTCTCTATGTATAGTATCATGTCATCTGCAAACAGTGACAGCTTTACTTTTTCTTTTCTGATTTGGATTCCTTTTATTTCTTTTTCTTCTCTGATTGCTGAGGCTAAAACTTCCAAAACTATGCTGAGTAATAGTGGTGAGAGTGGGCAACCTTGTCTTGTTCCTGATCTTAGTGGAAATGGCTTCATTTTTTCACCACTGAGAATGATGTTGGCTGTGGGATTTCAATATATGGTCTTTATTATGTTGAGGTAAGTTCCCTCTTTGTCTACTTTCTGGAGGGTTTTTGTCATAAATTGGTGTTGAATTTTGTCAAAAGCTTTTTCTGCATGTATTGAGAAGATCTATGGGTTTTATCCTTCAATTTGTTAATATAGTGTATCACAATGATAGATTTGCATATATTGAATAATCCTTGCATTCCTGGGATAAACCCCACTTGATCACAGTGTATGATCCTTTTAATGTGCTGTTGGATTCTGTTTGCTAGTTTTTTGTTGAGGATTTTTGTGTCTATGTTCATCAGTGATATTGGCCTGTAGTTTTCTTTCTTTGTGACATCTTTGTCTGGGTTTGGTATCAGGGTGATGGTGACCTCATAGAATGAGTTTGGGAGTGTTTCTCCCTCTGCTATATTTTGGAAGAGTTTGAGAAGGATAGGTGTTAGCTCTTCGCTAAGTGTTCGATAGAATTTGCCTGTAAAGCCATCTGGTACTGGGCTTTTGTTTGTTGGAAGATTTTTAATCACAGTCTCAATTTCAGTGCTTGTGATTGGTCTGTTTACATTTTCTATTTCTTCCTGGTTTAGTCTCAGAAGGATGTTCTTTTCTACAAAATTTGTCCATTTCTTCCAGGTTGTCCATTTTATTGGCATATAGTTTCTTGTAGTAATCTCTCATGATCCTTTTTGTTTCTGCAGTGTCAGTTGTTACTTCTGCTTTTTCATTTCCAATTCTACTGATTGAAGTCTTCTCCATTTTTTTCTTGATGAGTGTGGCTAATGGTTTATCATCAGTCAATAATTTTTGATCTCAAAAACATTAGTAATTTCATGTGGTTCAACCTACAGTAAAAAAACAGAAAATGAAACAGATTCAAGACAGTAATCTTTTTTCCTTAGAGGGTAGCAGGTACATACACAAACCACTTTTGTCATCCCTTGTAAGCTGCAAAACACCAGAGTTTCAAAAAGACACCTCTAAATTCACATATTGAATTGGTATGTTCTGCTTTCTTGGACCAGCAACAAGGTTTGATCCTCCAAAAATTTTTTCTTCATGCATTGTGCATACTGTGCATGAAATATGGAGTCTCTGAACTTCCTCATAGGAGATCATTGCACCATTCACTAATTTTCATTAAAATATTTTTCATCCTGATTCCCATCTTAAATTTTCCTTTCATTAATTTCTTCCATTATGTTCAGTCATGCCCAATTTTATGTGAATATATGTGCACCAGTCTTGAAAAGTAACATCACCACTTTTATTTTAGAAGAAGAATAGTTGATTATAACACTTGAGAAAGCATAAGCTTTGTACTCATATCCAAGTGGCAGATTCATATTAATGTTTAATGGATATTCATCATTAAAAACCTTTGTATTTTTAGTATGCTCAAATTTAATTGTTAATTAAAATTTCTGTAGCATATATCTTGGGAACCTGAATTTCAAGAAGCCTGATGAAATGTAAATGATTTGATGTACACATGAAAATGGGATTAGAGATCATACATAATCTACCAGTCATGGCTTATCATTGGCATTGTTAAATGAGTTATAAGAAAATCAGGGTCACTTTATTTACACATATTAGAATAATACCAATGTTGATGAGCATAGAAACATGTTTTTATTACTCACATCTTTTAACAATAACTCTCTTTTTATCTCACTCCTTCCCATTACCACTCAATTTATCTCTCCTTACTTTTCAGCAAAGTTTCTTCAAGAACACGTCCATACCTATTGATTCCAATTTCACTCTTAATATCTCTTTTGAACCCCCCTCAGTTAGGCAGTCATCTCTAGCACTACAGGGGAACTGTTTCTGTCAAGATGCACATGACCTCCACATTGCTAAATTCAGTGTTTACTTCCATTAGCAGTACTTGACATGATCCATCTTTCTCTCTCTCTTTAAAACACTTTCTTCACTTGATTTCCAAGATACCATACTGTAATGGTCCCCCCCCACGCCCCTGCCAATACCTGGCTACACCTTTTCAGTTTCTTCCTCATCTCTGATCATTAAATGTTAGCATTCGAGACTCAAGATTCAATTCTTGTATCTTTCCCCTCTTCTTTCTACATTCACCTCTGATGATCTTATAACTTTAAATACAACGTATATGCTCATATTTTCCAGATATATGTCTCCAATCCAGGCTTCTACCTTGAGCTCCAGACTCTATATCCAAATTCTCACTAGGTATATTTCCATGACTTGTCTAAAACCAAAGTCTTGTTGTATCCCACACCCTCAAATATGCCCTTCTTATAGTCTTTGGCAAGTCATTTAATTGCAGCTCAATCTTTACAGTCAATCTTATAAAGTCGTCCTTTGGTATCCACAGGGGATTTGTCTCAGGACCCCCGTGGATTACCAAAATTCTCAAATGCTCAAGTTCCTTATGTAAAATGGCATACTACAGTGTCCCTCTCTAACTCGCTGTGGAAGCACTCACCAGAGGGCCAACTGTAATCAATTTTGACTCCAATTTCTCTCACATTCCACCTCTAAATGTAACAGAAAAGTTCAAACTCAACTCCATATTGGATCTATTCCTTGAGCTCTAATTTTGGGCTCTGTTGCCTATGCTTAGTCATGCTGGCTCTGAACCTTTTGTAAAAGAACGTTGCCTAGAGCCTGAAATATACAGGAGAGACTATTCTCAGGGCTCTGACTTTTGAGTCCATTCATATAGAGATAAAATGTTGCAGAACAGAGAGTAACATTTGTCTCCTTTGAGGTTTATAGGAACATTGTAACCATACCCACCTGGGCAGCTACAAGAATAAAAGGATTCTGGCACCAAAAACTTTGCAACAACCAGCCACACTCCCTTCTCTTTTAGTATAAAAGAAGCCTGAATTAGTACTTGGGTAAGATGGTTCTTTAGGACACTTGTCCACCATCTGCTCAGTCTGCTGTCTTTCCAAATAAAGTCCCTATTCCTTGCCACAAAACCTTGTCTCTCGATTTATTGGCTTGTCATGTGGCGAGAAGTACAAGCTTGGACTTGATAACACAAATTATCAGTAAATTCTGTCAAGTTTACTTAAAAGATATATATAGATGGTAATGAGTTCTCATCACCTCCACTGCTGTCTCTGTGGTCTGAACCACTATTATCTGTATCGGGTTTGTTGTAAACACCTGTTTGCTGTTGTATGACCTTCCACTTGTGCTTTTTATAAGTCTGTTTTCAACACAACATCCAGATCTATTTTGTTAAAATATAAATCAAAGATGTTGCTTCTCTATTCAAAATCTTCAGGGATTTCTCTTCCTTCATGGAATGAGAGCCAAAGTCTTGACTCGGACCATCAAGTCCTCCTAAGATACACCCTCTTTCACCCTCCATTACCACCCAGAGTTGATCACACCCCTCACTCTCTGAATTACCTCACTTCAGCCATACTAACCTCTTCATTCTTCTTAAAAGAGGCCAGGCTTATTCCTGTGTCAGGACCATTTCAATTACTAATCCTTTTTTGTGAGATCCTCATAGCTCACCCCAGATGACATCATAGCTTACTTCTTCACCCCCTCAGGCTATTTCTCAAATATCAGCTAAAAAGTGAGGCATCCCCTGGCCACCCTCTCTAAAATTTCACATCTTTCTCCACTTTTGTATCTCCCTTGCCTGTTTTTCCTCCTTAGCATGTCACTGATATTTTAATTTTATTTTCTGCTTCCTCCTCCATGAAAATAGAGATTTTCTGTTTTCACTCCCGCAATATCCAGCATGGTGTTTAGCACATAGAAACTCAAGAAATATTGATTGATTGGATTAATTAATTAATGTCTATTATTATTGTTGTTATTATAAATGAGTATCTAAGTAAAAGTCATAAGCTTATATCTACCATGATACTAAAATAAACATTGAACAATGGAAATCGTATTGCTCAATTATTCAATTAACTAGCTTAACATATCTTTTTTTTTTTTTTAATCAAAACAAACTGATGCAGCCATTCTTTGAATATACAACCTTCATTCTTTTATTTCAGCACTTTTCAGGAAATGCATTTATGCACCATTTGACATTAATAAATTAAGTATAGTTAACTCTTCATTTATAATCACTATTCACATAAACACAAATCAATTGGGTATAGCTATTTATTGAATTATAATCTCTGTTGACAGAAAATATCATACAAAGAAACTAAGTCTAAGAAATCACAGAAAGTAGTTGGGATATTTGCTAAGTTTTAAAAATTAGATAATTTTTTAAAGTTATAAATTAAACTGAAATTTCATAGTAGTTTAATATTTTAACCTCAATATACCATGCATTATTGTTGCAAATTTGTATAACTAAGGCTTTTTTTTTTTTTTTTTAGAACTCTCTCATTATTCAAATTCTTTTTTCTTTTGGCCTAAAATATGTGTTTGGTCAGCGTCCAAATTAGCCAAGTCACCTTTTTCTCCTAGGTGATGCTTTTTACTGTGAAGATTATTTTCTGTGGAAGATCATACAGACGAGAGAATGTTTTGGCTTAGAAGCTATAACTTTATGGGTTCAAAAGTCTTTGAATAAATTTAATGATGACAAAATAATTTGAAAGTAAACTTTGACATCAATCAAGTAATATATTGAGACTTCATAAATTGAAAATGAGTCAATTTGGAAGTGTTTTACCATGACTCTAATTGAAATGTTAAGGAAATATATGTTATTTTCAAATTCTTATTAGAAGTTAATTTTATGTCTGTGAGAAAGGATATTAATAATTATAAGAGAATGTGATAATTGATACTGTGTAATAGGAAAGCAACTGGAATTTTCTAGACTTGGTGTGCATAATATTCAGTATTTTTGGTGGTAAACCCATTAACAGGTTCTTTTCAATTGCATACCTCATTGAGATACCATGACTTTGTAAAACATATTTCACATATTTTTTAAAGTTCCCACTAACAAATTGTATATGAAAGTGCAGTATATTTAGATACAGTTATATTAATTAAGGATCCTTGTTTAGCTAGTGTGCCCATTCAAATTTGCCTACAAATGCTAGTTAGATCAACTCATTCAGAGCTAAGTGTGTTAATGGTTGGAGAGGTTCTTTAATTTGGCCCCAAATGAAGACATGAATAGAGTAGTATGCACTCTGCATACAGTATGTTATAAAGCATTATAACATTTATATTATAAAGCATTAATAGAATAGTACTATATATATAAATATATGCAGTAGATAATTCAATACATAATTTATTTAAATAAAATCACATTTGTATCTCTCCACCACCCCATTTTTAAAATTATTCATTTGAATTTCTCCACATTGGAAGACATTTAGTTATGCATGACTTAAAATCCAGGCTATACAGTATTTATAAAATTAACTTTGGGAATTTGTGAAAGGCACCTCAAAGAGATAGGCAGTCATTTGCACAGAAGTTGAAAATGAGAAACAATTACTGTATAATGAAGGAGCAAGCATGCTGTACATAATAAGACACAGTAGGTAGAGAACACAAAGAGGGATTTTCTACTGGAGCTCTGAACTTAAAGTCACAAGGATGGATAAGGATGACAGCTGTAATTTGGGAATTGAGCTGCCTCTTACCTAGGTAACTTTTCCATTTAGGGTAAATGATTTCTCAGTGACTGATTTGCCTGAGGAACACTGGGAGTCTTAAATTGGATCACAACTTAAAATAAAGCAAACAGTAAAGTAGAAGTTACATTTTCTACAGTGAGATTTTAAAAATACTGACTGTTGATTCAAGGTCAGGAATTGTTTTCATTTACTATGGCTCTCAAATTTGTTTTTCTTCATCATGTCATCAATTTTTATGGAATTGAGATCCAATATTTAGTTTCAAAGTAACTTGGAATTTTTGTCAGTAGGTTTTCCTTTAAGACTAGCTCCCAAATTAACAATGTTACATCAATCTCAAAAGTTTCAGTGTTTTGATACTGTTGTGTTATATTATGATCTCTTTACTCTGTGATGAGAACTTTCTCCAACTTGTTCTTGAAGACTTACATTATACCTACCAAATTATTGAGAATTATAATTATGGGGTCTGAACAGCTGCTTTGATTCACTCTATCTTAACAATTTCCTTATACTTTTAAAAGTCAAAGAGAAAATATGTTCTTAATAAGCAATCATAATGAATATGCATGAAATAACTGGAAGGGAAAATTTTAACCCACTACTTTCTCTATCTTCACCATGTATTTTTAATTAATTTTTATTGGAGAATAACTGCTTTAAAATGTTGTTTTAGTTTCTGCTGTATAGCAAATTGAATCAGCTATACATATACATATATCCCCTCTTTTTTTGATTTCCTTCCCATTTAGGTCACCAAGAGCACTAAGTAGAGTTCCTTGTGCTATACACTATGTTCTCATTAGTTATCTATTTTATATGTGGTATCAATAGTGTATATATGTCAATCTCAATCTCCCAATTCACCCCACCTCCCCTTCCCCCTTGGTATCAATACACTTGTTCTCTATGTCTTTGTTACTATTTCTGCTTTGCAAATAAGATCATCTATACCATTTTCCTAGATTCCAGATATATGCATTAATATATGATATTTGTTTTTCTCTTTCTGACTTACTTCACTCTGTATAACAGTCTCTAGGTCAATCCACATCTCTGAAAATGACCCAATTTCATTCCTTTTTATGGCTGAGTAATATTCCATTGTACATATGTACCACACCCTTTTTTTATGTTTAGTAATACAATAAATTAATTTATGAAAAAAATAGACTCACAGACATAGAAAATAAACTTATGGTTACCAAAGGGGAAATGGTGGGGTAGGGGGAGAGGGATAAATTATGAGTTTTGGATTAACAGATACACCTACTATATATAGACAGATAAACAACAAGGATTTACTCTATAGTACAGGGAACTATATTCAATATCTTATAATACCTATAATGGAAAAGAATCTGCAAAAGAATATATAGATATACACATACATAAATATATATGTATGTATATGTATAACTGAATCACTTTGCTGTACACCTGTAATATTGTAAATCAACTGTAGTTTAATTTTTTAAAAAGTAAATCAATAAATAAAATGGCATGGCATCCAGTTCTTCACATGCTCATGGAACCAGCTCTCTTGTCCTCTTGCTGGTTTTCCCATTGATTCCATGAAGAAGACACAGAGCTGTGTCTAAGAATTGTGTTGCAAAGGCTACAAAGTTGTAATACATTTGCAGTGAGGTGCTGTAGAGGGAGGGGAAGCAGACTGGTCCAGGACCCTGGGGCTGAGGATCAGGATCCAGTGTACCACACCTTCTTTATCCATTCCTCTGTTGATGGACTTTTAGCTTGTTTCCATGTCCTGGCTATTGCAAGTAGTGTTACAATGAACATTGGAGTACATGTGTCTTTTTGAATTATGGTATTCTCTGGGTATATGCCCAGGAGTGGGATTGCTGGGTCATATGGTAGTTCTATTTTTAATTTTTCTAAGGAACCTCTATACTGTTCTCCAGAGTGGCTGTATCAATTTGCATTCCCACCATCAGCATTAAAGAGGGTTCCCTTTTCTCCACACCCTCTCCAGCATTCTTGCTTATAGATTTTTTGATGGTCATTCTGACTGGTGTGAGGTGATACCTCATTGTAGTTTTGATTTGCATTTCTCTAATAATTAGTGATGTTGAGCAGCTTTTCATGTGTTTGTTGGCCATCTGTATGTCTTCTTTGGAGAAATGCCTATTTAGATCATCTGCCCATTTTTTGATTGGGTTGTTTGATGTTTTGGTACTGAGCTGCATGAGCTATTTGTATATTTTGGAGATTAATCCTTTGTCAGTTGCTTCATTTGTAAATATTTTCTCCCATTCTGAGGGTTATCTTTTCATCTTGTTTATGGTTTCATCTGCTGTGCAGAAGTTCTTAAGTTTAGTTAGGTCCCACTTGTTAATTTTTGTTTTTATTTTCATTACTTTAGGAGGTGGGTCAAGAAGATATTCCTGTGATTTATGTCAAAGAGTGTTCTGCCTATGTTGTCCTCTAAGTGTTTTATAGTGTCTGGCCTTATAGGTAGGTCTTTAATCCATTTTAAGATTATTTTTGTGTCTAGTGTTAAGGAGTGTTCTAATTTCATTCTTTTACACATAGCAGTCCAGTTTTCCCAGAACCACTTAATGAAAAGACAGTCTTTTCTCCATTATATATTCTTGCCTCCTTTGTTATAGATGAGGTGACCATAGGTGCATGGGTTTATGTCTGGGCTTTTTATCCTGTTCCATTGATCTATATTTCTGTTTTTGTTCCAGTACCATATTGTCTCAATGACTGTAGCTTTGTAGTATAGTCTGAAGTCAGGGAGACTGATTCCTCCAGCTCCATTTTATTTCCTCAAAATTGCTTCGGCTATTTGGGGTCTTTTGGTCTCCAAACAAGTCTTAAGATTTTTTGTTCTAGCTCAGTGAAAAATGCCTTCAGTAATTTGGTAGGAATTGCACTGAATCTGTAGATTGCTTTGGGTAGTATAGTAATCTTCACAGTTTTGAATCTTCTAATCCAAGAACATGGTGTATCTCTCCATCTGTTTGTGTCATCTTTGATTTCTTTCTTCAGTGTCCTGTATTTTCTGAGCACAGGTGTTTTACCTCCTTAGGTAGGTTTATTCCTAGGTATTTTATTCTTTTTGTTGCAATGGAGAATGGGATTCTTTCCTTCATTTCTCTTTCTGATCTTCAGTTGTTAGTGTATAAGAATGCAAGTGCTTTCTGTGCATTAATTTTGTAACCTGTAACTTTACCAAATTCATTGTTTAGTTCTAGTAGTTTTCTGATGGCATCTTTAGGTTTCTCTATGTATCATATCATGTTATCTGCAGACAGTGACAGTTTTACTTATTTTCCAATTTGTATTATTTTATTCTCTGATTGCTGTGCCTAGGACTTCCAAAACTATGTTGAATAAGAGTGGTGAGAGTAGACATCCTTGTATTTTTCCTGATCTTAGAGGAAATGGTTTCAGTTTTTCACCATCGAGAATGAAGTTTGCTGTGGGTGTGTCATATATAGCCTTTATTATGTTGAGGTAGGTTCCCCCATACCCATTTTCTGGAGAGTTTTTACCATAAATAGGTTTTAAATTTTGTCAAAAGATTTTTCTGTATCTATTGAGATGATCATGTGGTTTTTATTCTTCAATTTGTTAATATGGTGTATCACATTGATTGATTTTCATATATTGAAGAATCCTTGAATTTCTGGGATAAATCCCATTGATCATGGTGTATGATCCTTTTAATGTGTTGTTGGATTCAGTCTGCTAGTATTTTGTTGAGGATTTTTGCGTCTATGTTCATCAGTGATATTGGCCTTTAATTTTCTTTTTCTATGATAACTTTGTCTGAGTTTGGTATCAGGGTGATGGTGGCCTCATAGAATGAGTTTGGGAGTGTTCTTCACGCTCCAGATTTTTGGAAGAGTTTGAGAAGGATAGATGTTAGCTCTTCTCTAAATGCTTGATAGAATATGCCTATGAAGCCATCGGTTCCTGGACTTTTGTTTGTTGCAAGATTTTGAATCACAGTTTCAATTTAATTACTTGTGATTTGTCTGTTCATATTTTCTATTTCTTTCTGGTTCAGTCTTGAAAGTTTGTACTTTTCTAAGAATTTGTCCATTTCTTCCAAGCTCTCCATTTTATTGGCGTATAGTTGCTTGTAGTAGTCTCTTATGATCCTTTGTATTTCTACATTTACCCATGTGTTTTTAACATTTCATATAAAACAGAACCTCAAGTATTTAACCAGTATCAGTTGTATAAGCTCAACATATTGGAAGACTTTGATTAACACATAGAAGCATATTTTTGGGAAAAACAGTTCTAGGTTTATTGACTGTAACTAGTTTTCCAAATGTTCTGCTGTGAAAGAGCCAATTTCTGTTTAAATGGAGACATTTTCTTCCATATAGAAGTAGAATTCTTTTGACGACAACAGAGGCAATATGAATAAAGATGTGTTGGCTTTAAACACTTCAGGACACTGGCTATGGTAGTCCCCAAAAGAAATAATAAGCAGTGTTCCTTTGGTTTTGCTCCATGGCATATAATCAATATTTTTGCCAAGCAATAGGACTCACATCTAAATGGACCAGTCTTCTTTGATTAATCTGTGAACTAAGCCCTCAGGACAGCCTCGGCTCTTTATATTTGGATATGGTATCACATGGCTGACATTTGAAGTTTTCATCAACTATTTTTGTGTTAAATATGAAAAATAGTCCTTTTCTAGGTATAGTTAATACTCTCTGACCACAGCTTATCACAGGCCAGTGTTGGGGATTTTGAGGGGTTTTCCTCTTAAAATCTTAATTGTCACTGTTGTTATAATGTCTGATTCTGCTTCTTGATTTCTCCTTTATTAAGTTCAGGTTGGGTCTAATGGCAAGTAGAATTTTCATTGTTTCTGTAAATGTCTTTCTTATAGTTTAAATTAATATCATCCCTAAACTCAGGAAGAAGCAATATCTCATTCTTTTTTGGATCTAGCAATATTTCAAGGTGAACAACATCCTTAAATGCTTCCAAATATTTAAGGACATGCAATTTCACTTTTAGTAACCTAACAAAAAGGAGCATTAGAATAGAAATAAAACCATATATACCCTATCAGCTATTTAAGTCCCTTCAGTTGCAAACCACAATGATTAAAAATATAATAAAAATATTAAGGTGCCACCACCCTGGCACAGATTTTTAAGCCACATAGTTCTAGGTATGTATCCTGGATCTGCTTTTTACAAGCTGTGCGATTCGGAGCTAGCTACATTAAATCTCATTTAATTTAGTTTTAAAATCCACATTTTTACATGTACTCAAAACTCAGGCATCATTTTCCCCAAGAAGTCTTTCCAATCCCTTGCCAGTCTAGGTCTGGTGATTTTTGTAAATATACTCCCTTGTGGCAACCTGTCATATTGTATTACAATTTGTTGTTTGCCTATGTGCTTACCCAACTAGATCAACAGCTACTTGGCCTAGAGACTGAGACTGTTCTCTTTATCTCAGTTTCTAACACCTTGTTCAAATTATAATAAGGGCTTCATGTATAACCACAATCATTTATTTCCTTATATTATCCAATAAGGTTAAAAGGATTATCCATATTTAACTAATCAACAAAGGGCATACATATTCAATGGGCTAAGACAAAATAATCCGTTACTGCCAGCACATCAGGATCATTTGAATATGCTATTTTAATTGGAAGACACATTAAAGTTGAATTAAAAGTCCAAGATAAAATCTTAATATAGAAATATAGCATATTCCTGGATGAGAAGACTCAATAATACAACACTGAGAATTGTCTCCAAATTATTTTGAGTCTAATCAAAATTGCATGGTATTAGAGGAATTTTCTTGGAAAAGGAAAATGGACAACAAAATTCAAAAGAAAGGAAAATAATATTTGGAAAAGAAGAAAATGAAGCCAGGAGCACTAGTTTGCAAAAGCATATGACAAAGCCATAGTAATTAAATAAGAGTGGGATTTATGCAAAAATAAACACAAAGATTTAAAAATAGAATCCAGAAAGAAGTCTGTGCATATAATGACAATTTAGTTTGCATTGTGTGACATTTCAAATCAATGGGGAAAAGATGAGCTATTAAATAAAAAAAAATATTTGAACAACTTGTTATTTGGGCAAGAAAGTCAGGAGTTAGGTACTTATTTTATACATTCTCCTTTCTGCCTCTCTCTCTCTTATACATGCACACACACTTATTTAATCGAGGTATATTAAATGCATTCTAAAAACCCTTAAAATATTTAAGGAATATATAGGATAACATGCTTTAAACATTGGGATAAAGAAGTCTTCTAAAATACAACACAAGATATTAAAGAAAAATACATAGATTTACCAAGGTTAAAATGTATATTATGGATAACAAAAAAGAAAACATTATAACAGTTTTTAAAAAAGGTAAAAGAAGAGAATGATAAAATAATTGCAGCTTATTCTCTAGATAAAACTTTAATATCTGGAGTATATAAAAATACCTAAAAGAGTATAAGAAAAGAGTAAACAAATACATAGCCACTGTATAAACAGGTAATTTACAAAAGAAATTCAGATAGTCAATAACTCATGAAAAGATACTAAGTCTCAGTAGTGACCCCCAAAATGCATTTTAAAACACAGTATTATGTTTTTACTCATAGAACTGAGAATTATTTCAAAATAGGATCAAATATTGGGGTAG
>NW_006783631.1:7609060-7610076 GCF_000442215.2 Lipotes vexillifer | reverse complement strand
TGTAGGGAACACACTGGTGACAGAAGTTTAAATATGTACAGCAATTTTGCAGGGCAATTTAACACAATAAGCTAACATTTAAAATGTACATGATGCTGCAGTGTATACAGAAGTTGAAATATAATATGATGTGCATGAAACATAATTTATGTCAATGTAACCTCAATAAATTTTTTAAAAATAAATAAAAAATAAAATATGCATACTATATGGCTCAGCAATTCTAGTCATTTGTATACCTAAAAGAACTCTCCCACGTTAATACAAAAGGTAACTAAAAAGATATATATTGAAGCATTGTTTATAATAGCACAATAATGGGAAGCAACCTAAGTATTCATAATTAAGAGAATAGTAAAATAAACCATCATAATTCCAAGTGGTGGAATACTATCCAACAGTTAAAAAGAATAAAATTACATTTTTCTTAACCCACAGGTATTTAGGGTTTATATATTATAGCAGCTAGCATTATCATAACCAATATATAATTGGCAACTTAAGTGGGCTTCTTCTATTTAAAAAACCTCATCTATGTAATTCAATGCTGGAGTGGCAAGGAAATCAGTATCAGAGTCTGAAAAGAGGGAGTCTCATGTTATGTAGTTCCAGGAAACTTAGCTAATGTCAGCAAGCCTGAGAAAGCAAACACATGCTTACTGAGTCTATGGTTCTAGCAGAAGAGTTTGGAAAACTGACTTTTAGTTGTATATTTGATATGAACTGGCTGCATTTAATAAGATACTAGAAATAAGAGATGAACTTTTTAAAAGTGGCTGTTTCAAGAGCAGAGATGAAAAAAAATAGAGAAGGTCTATAAATATGGAATCACAACTGGTTGGAAAAGTCAACTGTTTCCAGATATAAAACAGAAAAAAAAAAAAAGATTTTAAAAAGTCTTTGAGCAACAAAGTCCCTCTGAAAGACTACCCATGTGTCAAAGTATAACGTTTGATAATATCACCCAAGCCAGATGGGCTCCAGAAAGACTTTGCTATATTAAGATACAGGTGTCA
>NW_006783631.1:7572737-7609050 GCF_000442215.2 Lipotes vexillifer | reverse complement strand
GGAAAGAGTTCATATACATAAAGATTAGCTAGACAAGTAGATATCTCTATATCAATCTATCCAGAAAAAGACAGAGAGAAAGAGAGAGGAAGCAGAGAGGGAGGGAGAGAGGGAGGGAGGGAGGGAAGGAAGGAAGGGAGGAAGGAAAGAAGGAAAGAAGGAAGGAAAGAAGGAAGGAAGAAATAAATTTGAGAAATAATTTGGTTATGACTAATGGCACATGGTCTGACTGAGGAAGTAAGTTATCTCATTATTAAGTTGAAAAAATTGCATTCCCATTCAAGCCATGAGCTGGGGACTAATATAATAATAATAATAACAAGAAATACTTACACAGACATGAAGGAGGCATCAAAAGCTATATACCCACAGTGAAGGCATGCTCCTCAACATCCACTTCAGCAGTGGCCATGTGTGTAAACAGATAAGGAAAATTCTCAGAACATAGGGCCATGGAGCGTAATGCACAGAACACAGATATCTCAGAAAACATAACTGAGGTCTAAGCAAAGTTTAGAAAAATGTCAGGTCAGAGAATTCCACTGTGAGGTCAGAGAACTCACCCACTGTGAGGTCAGAGAACTCTCCCAATAATTTCCTGGAGGATTTCATTATTTTCATGGACCAATAACGGCTACAAGCCTTCTGTTTCTCTGTTTTAAATGTGGGCTGGTATTGTGTATATCCAGGTCCAGCTTCACTATTGTATATAGGGTTTTTCTATGAAGGAGGGAATAAATTTTCTTTTGTTTCTTGGTTACCAGACCATGAAAAATGTAGTTTAGTGTTGCTTGTTTTCACACTTCAGTTTTAAAAAGGTATTGTATTACAGATAATCTTCTGATATTTACATTTTTCACACAAAATGATTTTATGGCTCATCTATATTGTTGCATGCCATTGTCTTTTAAGTTTAATTAACTGTATTTAAATTAAATTAACTGTATTTCAGCTTAATTGTTGTAATATAACCTATTCTGTGAATACACCACAAAAGTTTACCTGTTCAACATCACTTATATGTAGAATCTAAAAAAATGGTACAAATGAACTTATTTACAAAACAGAAATAGAGTCACAGATGTAGAAAACAAACCTATGGTTACTAAGGGGGAAAGGAGGGAGGGAGGAATAAACTGGGAGATTGGGATTGACATATACACACTACTGTATATAAAATAGATAACTAGTAAGAACCTACTATATAGCACAGGGAACTCTACTCAATACTCTGTAATGACCTATATAGGAAAATAATCTAAAAAAGAGTGGATATATGCATATGTATAACTGATTCACTTTGCTGTACACTGGAAACTAACACAACATTGTAAATCAACTATACTCCAATAAAAATTTTTGATAATTAAAAAAAAAATTAGAAGTTTATCCATTTACCTTATCTTAGACATTTGGATCATGTCCACTTTTGCTATTACAAGCATTCTTGCATATACTTCCTTGTAAAGATTGGTGAGCCTTAGGTATATGATTAAGAATCATACTGCCAGATCTAAGGGTATATAGATATTCAACTATACAAATATTCAACTCTGTCAAATTCCCCAAATGAGAATACTCCTAATAGCAATCATTAATGGGTCTAATATGATTCACATTCTTTCCAACATTTCGGATTTTAAGACTGCTTAAGTTTTGCCAGTTGTATGGTTAGTAAAATAATAGATTATCATGGTCTTAATTTTTCACCCCAAATTACTAGTGAGGTTGAATATCTTGTCATATATTTACTAGATAATTGTATTTTCCCTTCTGTACAATGTTCATGTTGTTTTTTTTTTCTTTCATATTATTGATTTTGTAGTTTCTTATATAATCGTAACTTTATTGGTTTTCTGGATTATAAATTTATTCTGGAGATTTGTAGCTTATCTTTTCACTTTGTGATTGGCAATTATGTTTTTGGAATATTCAAATTTATGAATATTTTTTGATGGCTAGCAATTTTTATATTTTACTTAAGAAACTGTTCTCTAGCCAGAAGTTAGAAAGACATTCACCTAGGTTTTTGCTTATGAAATTTACTTTCTTAAACCATTAGTGGTTGATGCTTGTGTACCATGTGTCTATTATTATTATTTTTGTACCTAATGTTATATTTACTGAAAGCTGTCTCAGACCATTTGTTGGATATGTTCTGTAAATTTACAAACAAATATACACAGAAACTAGCCACATTATGGATGGTGGGGGAGTGTACAGAATAAAAGAGTAGACAATGTAGGAAATAAAACAGATAATTCTGCCAGTGACCATCCACAGACAACAATAAAAAGACTGTGGAACAACAAGTGTAAAGGAACAGCTCTGAGATATGGAATGAGGTCCTGGCAGATTATCTTGCTTGGCATAATGCTAAAGAGCTCAATTAAACTAACTTTATGATTGCTTCCTTTATGATGATAGTTTTCCATTGAGCTGAGATGGTCTTCACGTTTGGATTTTCTTCTCTTTTCTGTCTTTCTTTTTTTCCCCCCTGCATTGAAATTTAATCTCCAATACAATCCCCACACACACACATCTCAGAAATGGGTGAGCAATAAATGTATCAAAAAACCATTAAATTACAGAACCAGAGAGATCTTCAATTCTCAATTATATAAATATGGGTGATTGTAAGAAATACACAGAGGAAAATTTTCAAGTATATAATCCAAGAACAGTAAACAGGTTTTGTTTTTGTTTGGGGGCCAAGGTGTCATTCCAAATTATTGCACAGGGAATTTAACAATTAACTAACCTTGGGAGGTGTCAACCAATTGACACTTTTCAGTTTGCAAGTAAGAATGTTTTGGACAAGATTGCACCACTTTTAGCAATGAAACATATAGAAGGTTCAAGACCCTGGGCTGGGTAATATAATAGAAGTCAGATTTCATATCTAACTACAGGTCATATAAACATAAATATACATACGTATTAATAGAGAGAACCTGCATATGTTAAACATACATACACCCTTATATCTTGATTTCTACTCCAGAGAAGGAAGCAGTAGAAAGAAAACTCACTTGAAAAACAAAGCTAAGGAAGACTTCCAGTTTCCAATTCTGCATGTAAGGAGCTTGGAAATTGCCAGTCCACCCTAACAACATGTAAAAGGCTAAACAGACTGAAAAATTAACAACTTTTTATGAGTCTATAAAAGAGGAGAGGACATAGGGCAATCCTGCTTGCAAGGTTGAGAGACAGATAGGTACAGGGTGTCATGGCTTACCAGAGCATAGACTTACAAGCAGAAATCCACCTCAGAAACCAGTGCTGGGGTAGGAAAACCTGAACCATAATTAACAAATTGTTGGAAGCTCAGTGTGAACAGCATTAACAGTTAAAAACTTCAGTTGGGAAGTGTGGGGGAGATAATTGTCAGATTTATCTCCAGGAGCTTGACCAGGTTCCTGCAACAAATATTAAAGTTACCAACTTTAAGCAGGTTACTATTTATGTAGGATGTGAACCACATGATAACCACAAAGCAAAATCCTATAATAGATACTCAAAAGATAATGACGAAGGAATCTAAGCATAACACTATAGAAAGTCATCAAACCACAAGGAAAGAAAGCAAGATAATAAGAAAGCAACAGAGAGGAACAACAACAACAACAAAATCCAGAAAACAGGGGCTTCCCTGGTGGTGCAGTGCTTGAGAGTCTTCCTGCCGATGCAGGGGACACAGATCTGTGCCCTGGTCTGGGAAGATCCCACATGCCGTGGAGTGGCTGATCCTGTGAGCCATGGCCACTGGGCCTGTGTGTCCAGAGTCTGTGCTCCACAGTGAGGGAGGCCACAACAGTGAGAAGCCTGCATACTGCCAAAAATAATAATAATAATAATAACTCAGAAAACAATTAACACAATGGCAAAAATATATATACATACTTATCAATAATCTCTTGAAATGTAAATGGACTAACATTCAATAAAAACATAGAATGGTTGAATAAATGATAATTTGAAAAATACCTTTCTATATACTGCCTACAAGAGACTCACCTCAGATGTAAAGACACACACAAACTGAAAATGAAGGAATGGAAAAATATGTTTCATGCAAATGGAAACCAAGGTAAAGCTGGGGTAGCTCTCATATCAGACAAAATATATTTAAATAAACTATAATAAGGACTTCCCTTGTGGTCCAGTGGCTAAGGCTCCACACTCCCAATGAAAGGTGCCTGGGTTTGATCTCTAGTCAGGGAACTAGATCCGACATGTCACAACTAAAAGATCCTGCGTGCCACAGATAAAGATCCTGCATGTGGCAATGAAGATCTCGTGTGCTGCAACTAACACCTGGCACAGCCAAATAAATAAATTTAAAAAATAAGCTAGAATAAAAGACAAAGATAGGTATTATATAATGATAAAGGGGTCAATTAAACAAGAAGATTTAACATTTGTAAATATTTATGTATCCAACATAGCACCAAGATGAATAAAGTAAATATTTACAGACCTAAAGGAAGAAATTAACAGCAGTACAATAGTAGTACAGGAGTTTAATGCCTCACTAACATCAATGGATACATCATTCCATTGGAAAATGAATAAGGACAGATCAACCTTAAATGACACATTAGACCAGATGGACTTATTATAGATAGATGATAGATAGGTAGATAGATAGATAGATACAGAACATTACACCCCAAAGCAACAAAATACACATTCTTCTCAAGTACACATGAAACTATCCAGGACAGTGTACATGCTAAGATAAAAAAAACAAGTATCAACAACACTAGGATAAAAAAACAAGTATCAACAAATTTAAGAAGCTTTAAATCATATCAGACATCTTTTCTAACCACAATGGTATGAAACGAGAAATCAATTACAAGAAGAAAACTGGAAAGTCACAAATATGTGAAGATTAAACAACATGCTACTGAACAAGCAATGAGTCAATGAAGAAATCAAAGAAGAAATTAAAAACTAAAAATACACCAGTGCTATTATCAGAAAGTTTTACACCTCCTCTTAGAGCTCAACTTTTTCAGAGAATTGTCCAAAATCAGGTATGAAATGCATCATTTCAGATTGAAGAAAGAGATCACTAAGGACTCATCAGATTGTGACTACTAAAGTTGTTGTTGTTGTTTTTTTCCTATATCTTAAGATCACTAATGAAAACTGGTCTAAAACTGATAATTGAGGTCTCTTGTGACCATTCCAGATTTCTGCTTGGACATCATGGTCATTATTAAATGAAAATTGACCAACATTGAAAGTTGTTTCCTACCCGTTGTCTCCCTACTTGCACTGCTTAGTACTCATCCTTTTAATCCCTCAGGGAACATTCATAAATCCTATGTCAGAAATGAATTTGAAAACACACAAATATCTGTAATCATGGTCTATTTCTGTCCTCTCACCTGAAGGTTGAAGCGGTTTTTCCTTCTTAACCCTGAAGTACCAAGTATTTGATGAAATCTCCTCAGATATTAGATAACTATTAATTCAATTTTTTAAGGATAACTATTCTCAGTGCCAGCATAAAGACTCTTCATCTGTGGAAGAGTAGAAAACCACCAGTCTTATCTCAAATGAGATATAACATTATTCCATGACCTCCTACCGTTACCATTTCCCTTCTGCCTAAAGTGTTTCATTTAACTTTTCTTATAGTGGGAGTCTGCTGTTAATTAATTTTTAGCTTTGTATGTCTCAAAAAAAGTCTTTATTTCAACTTAATTTTTGAAACTATGTTCACTAAATGTAGTATTCTAAATTTACAGTTGTTTTGTTGCAGTTTTTAATTTCATTTCAGTTACTTAAAGAGCTAGTCCAATCCTCTGATTTGTCTTCTGCTTGAGATTCCTTGAGCTTCTTAGATATGTGGCTTTATAGTTTTCATTGAGTTTGTACATTTTTTCTTTCATTTTTTTCAACTATTTTTTTCAGTTTGCCCCCACCAGTATTTCAGCTCCATCTCTTCTAGTCAATAAGTTTTTCCTCTCTACTGACTGTGTAAAGCTCTGAGATTTTACACATGCCACTTTACTGCTAGGACATTATTTCCATCAACCTGAAAGTGCTGTATTAGATGATATCTAAGATCCATCTCAGATACAACAGCACATGTTTTTTCTCAAGACTATTTGCTTGTTAAAGCACATTAACTGTTCCAAACCACTCACAAAGTACAAAGAATGATATCTTTGCCTGCTATGAGGACATGAAAAATAAGCAAATATGGGTGTTATATATGTACAAAGGATATCAATTTGCAATGTTTTGCATCATGAATGAAGAGAGGACTAAACTGGGACATGCAAAAAGATTGCTGGGCAATGTTGTATGACTACTTGTGATGATCATGGGGTAGGACATGCTTACGGGATTTTGTTCAAAAATTTTCAATGATCCAAAATAGGACTAGACAAGTAAGATTTTAGGAGTGATTCAGTATTATATGTTTTAAGCCATATAACCATAAGGATGTTAATTATTCTGCTAAGAGTTGGGTTAATCAGGAGATTGAGCTGTTTAGCAATGTAAATGAGTATGGAATGGTTATATAGATTGGACTATGATCAAAATTTCCTGATATCAATGCTTCTATGAGAAATGAGTTGGTCATGAAAACCTGAGAAAGATGAATTAGTGTTTAAAACTCCCAAGGTGCAACAATTTTTGAAGATGGCTAGATCCACAGTATGGTCTAGCAGTGAGTGGATAAAATGGTATAGAGAGGAAAATTAGGAGTACATTGTGCTAGAATGGGTTGACCACAATATATGGGCATTTACAATGACACGTATTTCAATGGAAAACAAAACAATGGTCCCCTACAGCTCTTATTAATGAAAGTGTAATAGTTAACAAAAAGTCAATAGATGGCAAGAGAGGATGGGAGAGTGGTAAATTCTCATAGTTTACAATTTAAGAAGGGAGAGGCTTTTAAAATAAAAACAAGAATTTTTAGTGTGAAATGGAGAGATTGTGGAGATAAGCTCCAGCTCCTAGCCTTGTAGCATATGAGTCTTAGGAAAATGCTTACCATTGGATTAGGCTGCAAGTAAAGCAGGTCAGGAGCAGCAAGAATGGTGAAAGAGTATCTGTGCAAAAATTTCAGAGGTAGGTATAAATGTCCACAACAGGACTCACATTTCCCACATGAACCACTTCTCTTTGGTCTCAGTTTCCCCATTATTTTGATAAAGTGAGTAGCTTGGACTTGACAACTACCAGAGCTTTTTCTAGTTCTAAAATTCTCAATTTTTTGATTCTCAAGGATAGAGTTTTTCCCCAAAAATTTCCTGGAGTGATATAAAGCACAGACTGTCAAAGTGACACATGAACTCTCATGAAACTCAAATGCCCTAGGTAGAAGTTTAGCTGGAGAAAAGATGCAAATAATGTATTTATAAACATAAGAACAGAAAAATAATGTAATCTGTTTTGTCAATAATACACCGATAAGATCACACAATAGATTATGGAGGAGTAAGTAAGTTGTTGTGTTTAATTAAATGCAAAAATTCTATTCCCCCCAAGAATACTTTGCTCACCTAATCCGATCATTTTTGATTTTCACTACATGTGATAATATCACTCAATATATTTTCTTGCTGTAATGAATTCTTAGGAACAGGAGCACTCACTAAAGCCATGTTATATTAAATATTTGATGACAGAAAAAAGGAGCTTTCAAAACTCTGTATGGGAATTCAAATTTGAGGTAAAAGGCAAAGAGTAGTTTGTGAGACTGAAGTACTACCAAACTGAAAGCTGAAATGTAATTTAATTTCCAAACTGTCCTTGGATCCACCAGACAACAACAGCAGAAGCAAGAAGAAATACAATGCTGCAGCCTATGGAATGAAAACCATATTCACAGAAAGATAGGCAAAATGAAAAGCAGAGGACTATGTACCAGATGAAGGAACAAGATAAAACCCCCGAAAAACAACTAAATGAAGTGGAGATAGGCAACTTTCCAAAAAAAGAATTCAGAAAAATGATAGTGAGCATGATCCAGGACCTCAGAAAAAGAATGGAGATAAAGATTGAGAAGATAAAAGAAAGGTTTCACAAACATCTAGAAAAAAATAAAGAACAAACGAAAAGATGAACAATACAATAACTTAAATGAAAAATACACTAGAAGGAATCAATAACACAATAACTGAGGCAGAAAAACAGTTAAGTGACTTGGAAGAGAAAATGGTGGACCTGTCACAGAACAGAATATAGAAAAAAGAATGAAAAGAAATGAAGACAGCCTAAGAGACCCCTGGGACAACATTAAACACCCCATTACAACATTTGCATTAAAGGGCTCCCAGAAGGAGAAGAGAGAAAAGACATAAGAAAATATTTGACGAGATTATAGTTGAAAACTTCCCTAACTTGAGAAAGGAAATAGTCACCAAAATCCAGGAATCCCAGAGAGTCCCAGGCAGGATAAACCCAAGGAAAAACATGCTGGTACACATAGTAATCACATTGACAAAAATTAAAGACGAAGAAACATTATTGAAAGCAGCAAGGGAAAAATGACAAATAATATACAAGGGAACTCCCATAAAGTTAGCAGCTGATTTCTCAGCAGAAACTCTACAAGCCAGAAGGGATTGGCATGATATACTTAAAGTGATGAAAGGGAAGAACCTACAACCAAGATTACTCTACATGGCAAGGTTCTCATTCAGATTTAACAAAGAAATCAAATGGTTTACAGTCAAGCAAAAGCTAAGAGAATTCAGCACCACCAAACCAGCTTTACAACAAATGCCGAAGAAACTTCTCTAAGTGCGAAACACGAGAGAAGAAAAGGACTTACAGTAACAAACCCAAAACAATTAAGAAAATGGTAATAGGAACATACACATTGATAATTACCTTAAAAGTGTATGGATTAAATGCTCCAACCAAAAGGCACAGGCTAGGGCTTCCCTGGTGGTGCAGTGGTTGAGAGTCCGCCTGCCGATGCAGGGGACACGGGTTCGTGCCCCGGTCTGGGAAGATCCCACATGCCGCGGAGCAGCTGGGCTCGTGAGCCATGGTTGTTGAGCCTGCGTGTCCGGAGCCTGTGCTCCGCAATGGGAGAGGCCACAACAGTGAGAGGCCCACGTAACGGAAAAAAAAAAAATGGATTGAAGACCTAAATGTAAGACTGGACACTATAAAACACTTAGAGGAAAACCTAGGAAGAACACTCTTGGACATAAATCTCAGCAAGATTTTTTTTGACCCACCTCCTAGAATAATGGAAATAAAAAAAGAAATAAACAAATGGGACCTAATGAAACTTACAAGCTTTTGCACAGCAAAAGAAAATACAAACAAAATAAAAAGACAACCCTTAGAGGGGGAGAAAATATTTTCAAATGAATCAACAGACAAAGGATTAATCTTCAAAATATATAAACAGCTCATGCAGCTCAATATTAAACAGAACAAACAACCCAATCCAAAACTAGGCAGAAGATCTAGATAGACATTTCTCCAATGAAGACATACAGATGGCCAACAAACACATGAAAATCTGCTCAATATCACTATTTATTAGAAAAATGCAAATCAAAACTACAATGAGCAGCACCCTTATGCCAGTTAGAATGGGCACAATCAGAAAATCTACAAACAGCAAATGCTGGAGAGGGTGTGGAGTAAAGGGAACCATCTTATGATGATGGTGTGAATGTAAATTGATACAGACACTATGCAGAACTGTATGGAGGTTCCTTAAAAAACTAAAAATAGAATTGCCATATGACCCAGGAATCCCACTCCTGGGCATATACCCAGAGAAAACCATAATTCAAAAAGACATATGCACCTCAATATTCATTGCAACACTACTTACAATAACCAGGACATGGAAGCAACCTAAATTCCCATCAACAGAAGAATGGCTAAAGAAGATGTGGTACATATACCCAATGGAATATTACTCAGCCATAAAAAGGAACGAAATTGGGTCATTTGTAGAGACGTGGATGGACCTAGAGACTGTCATACAGAGTGAAGTAAGTCAGAAAGAGAAAAACAAATATAGTTTATTAATGCCTATATGTGGAATCGAGAGAAATGGTACAGATGAACTGGTTTACAAGGCAGAAATAGAGACACAGATGTAGAGAACAAATGTATGGACACCAAGGGCAGAAAGCAGGGGGTAGTGGTGGTGGGAAGAATTGGGAGATCAGGACTGACCTATATACACTAATTTTTATAAAATAATTAATAAGTCTCCATTGTATAAAAATAAAATAAAATAATGTTCAAAAAAAAAAACTATCCTTGGCTGAAAGTGTCAATCAAATCAATAAATATTTTTGAACGTTGACCAGAGATCTGGTAAGTGTAAAGTTACAGTTTAGAACTTCATTGTAAAATGGATTGTATAAATCAACCATGAGCCATTTATACTATGGACTAAAATATTATTGATTGAAATAATGAGTCAGGCCTATAACTATGTAATGACTAGCTTATAATGTTCTATCCATCATATTTTTATGTAAAAATAATTAAAGTTGTTATTAATAAATAAAATATAATACCATTTTGGTAAAAGAAAAGAAGTAAAAGCTATATATATGCATATATATGTACATATATATATATACATATATATATATATTTTTTTTTTTTTACTAGGATACACAACAAAACTAACACTGTTGCTGTAAGGATGGAAAGAGAATTGTAGTTAGTCAAGGGTGGCTTTATTTTATTTTATTTTTTTATTATTTTGGACCCACCACACTGCATGTGGGATCTTTGTTCTACAACCAGGGGTCAAAACCCTGCCCCCTGCAGTGGAAGTGTGGAGTCTTAACCACTGGACCACCACGGAAGTGCCAAGCATGGCTTTATTCTTAATCCATTCTGTTTGGTTTTGTTTTTGTTTTTGTGGTACGTGGGCCTCTCACTGTTGTGGCCTCTCCCGTTGCGGAGCACAGGCTCTGGATGCGCAGGCTCAGCGGCCATGGCTCACGGGCCCAGCTGCTCTGCGGCATGTGGGATCTTCCCGGACTGGGGCACGAACCCATGTCCCCTTCATCAGCAGGTAGACTCTCAACCACTGCACCACCAGGGAAGCCCTAATCCATTCTGTTTGAAACAGTTTCTATAATGGTTGTGAAGTAATAGATTTGTTATGTAATAATTATACAAAAATTTAGTATAAGATAAATGTAAATGTGCTAATATTGGGAGAATTCTCTCTCTCTACATACATACATATATACATAAATACAAATATATATATATATATATATATATATATATATATATCACACGGTGCATTCTCATTTTATATATATATACATATATGTATATATATACATATATGTATATATATGTATATCCATGTATGTATACATATGTACATAGACACACACTGCACTATAAATCGTTTTAATTTTCCAGCTTTTCCTCTCACTATTTCCCTTTTGAGAATAATCTCACAATACCCTTAGATAAAGTTCCCTCTGTCCTGTGACATTTAATTTTTCTCATTCTCAGGTAAATGTTCTCATTTTTATGTAAAAACAAAATTGAAGTGCAAATCAAGCCTCCTTGCAGAGTCTGGACTGTCTGGTATACAATTCTAAAAAATTGTCTTTGTAAATGTCAACAAAACCCAAGGACCATCACCACTCAAATTGTAGCAGTTTTCTGGCCATTTTCTCCAGGTTGGCTGTGAGGACGGAAGGCAAGGGAAGAAATGTGTCCTCTTTGGTACCATAGTAATCCAGCTCCATGCTCTTTTGATGTGAGAAAGCTTTAAAAAGGACTTTCCTGTAAGGGGCTGTTTTGAAAAAGTTCACAGCTGGGATCCTCTCCTCTGTGCTCGTGCATGTGTTTCTCTTTCAGGTGGTTGTATCTCTAGTTTCTTCCTTTGTTACTGATGCTTAACTTGGAGCTTTTCATTTTTGTCATTCTACTTCTCTAGGAGCCATATTTGATAGGGCCTGTGAGGACTCCATGCAATTTGCTTGTACACTTTCTATGTCTCTGGCTTTGATCTCTTTCTCATGGCACATCTCTGGTCCCCTGGGGAGACTCCTGCATCTTTAGTCCAACAGAAATCCTTGGAATACAACCAGATTTTAATTCTGGGATCTCTCCTGGCTCCATCACTAAAGCTGAGGGCACTCAGTGGGTCTCTCACTTTCTATATTTCTCTGGGGAAGAGTCAGGTCCAGGCTATGATGTCACAGAACTGCAGAGAAACACATAACATATGCTCAGAGGGGTATATTTAAGTTTCAAGTCTCTAAGTTTAGAAGGGAGAATTACCTCCAAAAGCTCTCCTCTTGAGAGAGCAAGATAGTAGCTCTCTCCAAAGAAATCTCTTCAAAAATCTTTTCCACACTCTGAGTATGTTTTATATCCCTGATCTAGTTTATGGCACAAGAATTGAAGATCTGTTTCTAGGAGATATTTCCTCCTGTAGAATCTGCATTGGCTATTTGGCTATGAAATTTCACATTTGTTTTATCTTATCATTTTTCTATGTTAACCTCAGTTCTCCAGAAAGAAGAGCATGAAACATAGGCTATGTGCAAGTATTGTATCGGTTGGTGTTCCAAGGAGCTGGATTTGGGAGACAGATGGATTTGGGAGGAGAAAAGGAAAAAGGAGGGGGGAATTAATACAAGGATTCATAACAGTGTTTGCCACCACTACATGCTACTAGCTGCTCTATCCCTTGGAAATAAATGATAAAAAAAAAAAAGCATATGATATGCTTTTCAGGACCTTCAGTGCCCAGTTGGTCACAACTTTCAATATGGGGCTTTAACTCAGGGGAAACAATTGGGTTTTCCAAGCAAAGATGTCCACAGAAAAGATACAGAGCAGAAAGCAAGAGGGTGCTGTGATGGCCTAGAAAATAAGCTAAATGTTTTACTCTATGTGAAGTTGGTTATGCCTACACTGAGCAGGTGGAAAAGAGACAGGTGAGAACAAGAGGAACTCAAGTAGAGTACAGGAGGTGTCCCTCACTCGCTGGCTGGTGCACACTGTGTGCAGAATCTTCTAGCCCATGAATTCACTGGCACCATTCTGGCTTCTGAGCAAAATCCCAGAGCAGTAGAGGATGGAATGCATAGCCAAGCTTCCATGCAATGTTCTATTACATATACTTATATATGCTTAACTTAGAAAGTATACCCAAGGAATTATCATGATTAAGGGATTGCACTCTGAGAGTGGGAGGTGGATTTACTTAAATATTTTTCCCTTTTAAAATTTGAATCTGGGGTTTAAAAAAGAAACAACTATATGAGAGTTGACTGAAGCCTCTCATGTATACCTCCTGAAGCCCATTCACCTTTTGATTTCTTCAAAGTAGCCCATGTATCAAATTGGGTAATTATAATTCCTACACATCTAAATAAATATTTGCTAAGTCTGTGTTTTCTAAGGAATATATTGTTCGGAAGGTTTTAAAGTGTTAAACAAATGGTACTATATTCTGTCATCAATTAACTTCTTTCATTTTCTTAAAATTATATTTTCAAAGATTACCTATGTTGAGACCCAATTTTATATTTCATTAGTTATGGTTACCCTATGGTTTTTCACATTTGAAAACATATCATTCTGTATTTATTCAGTCTTTCCTGCATGAGCACTGAAGTTTTCTCAGCCTTTTTCTATGACACCCAAGTTGCTAGAAACATTCGTTATATATTTTCCTGAACATGTGAGCAAAAATGTCTCTATGGTTTATAGAGAAAAAGAAGAAAAAGTTGTTGACTCAAAGGGAATGTATATTGAATTTTACTGTATATTGCCAAATTGCTCTACAAAGTGGTTGCAAAAATTTATATTCCCCCAACACTGCCTACTGTACTACCTTCTCACTGGTGGTGTTGTCAACCTCCTTAAACCTTGCCAGTGTAATGGACATGGAATTGCATCTCATTATAGTTTTATTAGGTATTTATCTTATTACTGCTGAGGTTGACCATCTTTTCAAATGCGTATTGACTATCTTGGTTTCCTCCTTTCCGAATTGCCTGTTTAAAGTCATTGTCAAATTTTCTATTAGATTGCTTGTCTTTCCTGATTTTTATGAGTTATTTATATTTTTTGACACTCAACCACTAAGAGAAATATACATTGCAAATATCATCTCTCAGGCTGTGGCTTGTCATTTAACTTTTTTTTCTCATAGTGACTTTTATTGGTCCAAAGTTTTAAATTTTAGTGTAGTCAAACTTATTAGGGTAGTTTTGTGTGTGTGCTTTTTAGAGAGATATTCCCTATACCATGTTATAAACATGTGATCCTTCATGTTATTTAACTATATAAAAGATTTGTTTTCCTCATTTATTATTTTTATTCACTTGGAATTGGCATGTGTGTGTGTGTATGCACAGGCTGGGCCATGGAGCAGAAGTAGGATAGGGATATTTGGGATTTAATTTATTTTTCTTCTGTGTGTATTAACTGTTGCTTCACCATAATTTACTGAATTATGTTTTCTCTAATTAATTTTGCCATTTCACTCATATATGAGGATTCCATTTAAGAGCTCTTTTTCTAGTTTATTCTATTCTACTGGATTATTAATATATTCTAACTCTAATACCATGCTATTTTAATTAATAGAGCTTTATAATAAGTTGTGAAATCTGGTAGGGCAACTTTCAAATTCTTTAAATATATGTATTAATTTGGTTAGAATGGGTATTTTTATGCTATTGAGAAGAAGACACATCACTGCATTTTTTAAATGGCCTAACATTATAGTTGAAGGTTATTCTCCCTATATGTTGCCATTTTAAGCTGGCATACAAGCCAAATTTTGGGGAGAGGGAAGCATTGTTTTTTTAAGAATCCATAATATAAAGTGTCTCACTCTTTTTAAGGAAAACCTAAACAAGAAAGAATACCTGTTTTAGCTGAGAAACTGAGACACTTGTAGTTCTCGGAAGCTGTAGAGGCCCATGCACAGGCCATGACAGGGACCTATGCAATTCTCAGCCTTTATGTCCTTTCTTTCCAGTTATCAGTGTGATTTATGTGTTCTTAGATGATATCTATTTTACATACTTGTAAATGTTCATGACATGCAGTATTGAGCAGCCTTGACTTCAGACTTTTGCTCTTTATGTGGTGTGTTTACCAAGAGTCAGTTTAGTTTGTTCTCAAAACCTATTTATTCTAATTTTATGTGTTAATACAATAACGCAATTCAATTATCAGGTAAACCAATTAACACAAGCCTGAAAAATGATATTTGTTCCATAAAATATAAGCAATATATTTTGGAAAGCATAAAGATGTATTTACATAAAAACATAAATCAATTCGGTGTGGATGAGATAAAAATAATAGGGAGAATTATTTTAAAATAAAAATTCTGGGGACTTCCCTGTAGTGCAGTGGTTAAGAATCCTTCTGCCGATGCAGGGGACACGGGTTTGATAGCAGAGCAACTAAGCCTGTGCCCCACAACTACTGAGCCTGTGTGCTGAAACTACTGAAGGCCGTGCACCTACAGCCCATGCCCCGCAACGAGAAGCCACCGCAATGAGAAGCCCGCACACCGCAACGAAGAGTAGCCTCCGCTCGCCGCAACTAGAGAAAGCCCACTGCAGCAATGAAGACCCAACACAGCCAAAAAATTAAAATTAAATTAAATTAAAATTCTGCATTCTTTGCCTCAAATTTATGCTCCTACTTTAAATAAAACAAAACCGAAACTAGCAGAAGCTATTGTAGATTCACAATTTATGCAAAAAAGAAATTTGCAACCTAATCAAGCACTTATATTAAAGAAAAAGTCTTGGCCCTATGATCAAGATTGCATGTTTTGGTAAAATAATATTTTTGGTAATTGGTAAAAAATATTTAGGGCACAGATAGGTTCTATATACGAAATTTTAACCAGTGATCCCTCTTGTGTTCTATTATATTTGTTTGCTTACTCACTATACAACCTTGAAAACAAATCTCTTTGAATGATTTCTACAAAGCCTGGCCTCTCTTTGAAGTGTTATCATTTGCTATCCATGGCTCTAACCCTCCAACCCTCTCCCATTCTAATGTTAATATACCTCTCTTCTTCACAAGTCAAAATTCTCTTCCAGCTGTGGCAATTACTGAGATTTTTAAAGGAATGCTTTGAAATAAAAACCCTACCTTCTTGCAGGTTAAATTGAAAATGACTTCCCCATTGAGTAAAACACAGATAACCTGAACATTCTGAGAAACTCCATCAAACAGCCCTCCTCAAGCAATGCCTCTAGGCTGTACTGTTTTATTTCTGTCAATCCAACACGTGTGGGCTACAAAAAGATTTAGCATATGATTGATCCCTAGATATTTCCTAAATTTGGGAGAAGAATATATTTACTGTCTTATTGTACAATTGTTTAACTCTGCTTTTATTTATACTTTATGTTATAAAACTGGTTGCCCTGAGGAGCTGTCTTTCTTTTTTTTTCCTAAAAGGGGTACTAATAGTCTAAAAGCTGACATTAGTTTTCTGGTTCTAGATGCAGAAAAATGTTTTACTTTAGAATGTATTGTTATTATTTTGTTTGTTTTGTATTTTTTCGCCTGTGGGGCTATCAGTTAAACGGATTTCAGCTTTACAAATATTGAGCTAGAAACTCCCACAAATGTCCTTACAGAAACACAGTCCAGATATTGTAGACCAAGGTACCATATTTACAGAATATGTATCTATCTATATCATCATATATATGTATATGTTTATATATTAATAATATCAAATTCTGGTCCCTAACTTCACCTTTGGTGTAAAGAATTAAGTGACCAAACACCCAGCTAACATCAAAAAATGTATTTCTTTATTTTGTAAAGCAACTTCCCAACTATTCCTAGGATATGTATTCATTTACTCATATTTTGTTTAATATCTCTGATATAGTACAATTACTACAGTTTATAATAAAAATCAAGTAAAATTCACCTAACCTTTAAGTGAAAATTAAATAATTTTTTGTGGCCTCTCCCGTTGCGGAGCACAGGCTCCGGACGCGCAGGCTCAGCGGCCATGGCTCACGGGCTTAGCCATTCTGCGGCATGTGGGATCTTCCCGGACCGGGGCACGAACCCGTGTCGCCTGCATTGGCAAGGTGGACTCTCAACCACTGCGCCACCAGGGAAGCCCAAATAATATTCTTTAATATGCTTTATTATTTAGTATGTAATATCCTTTGTTAAGTATGGCTAGAAAAAGCATAATATTTAAAGAAAGATCTGTATCAATTGTTAGGTCAAAGATGTTAGAAAAATGTACACTTTTTAAAAGAAAGTTTAAATCAGCTGTTTAAAGAATTAAACTCAGGGGGGAGGGATAAATTAGGAGGTTGGGATTAACACATACACACTATTATGTATAAAATAGTCAGCAAGGACCTGCCATATAGCACAGGGAACTATAGTCAGTACTCTGTAATGACTGATATGGGCAAAGAATATGAAAAAGAATAGATATATGCATATATATAAGTAAATCACTTTGCTGTACACCTGAAACTAACACAACATTGTAAATCAACTATTCTCCACTATAAAATTAAAATTAAAATAAATTAAAAAATATTTTAAAGAATAATTAAATTTAAGCTCTCGAAATTTCACAAATCACATATAACAGAATTCAGTAAATAAGTATTTGATTAAAATATCCAATACTTCCAATTAAAATTTGACTATATCCAAGGTTGAAACTGAGAATTAATTTCACAAAATTAACTGAGCTATAAAAATAAATTTAAATTTTAGACAGAAATTACAACTGTCATTTTGTTATTATAAAATTTGTAGTCACATTTCTAAAGTGTTAATCTGTGTCCAGAGACAACACTCAGCACTGTCCATAGCTAGATGGCTCCTGACCTCATAAGTTTCAAATGAACTTCATGAAGACCTTTTGTGGAAAATAATTTAGTCTCTATATAGTTTCACTTATTTCCAATCTTTTTATTTTATTAATTTAAGATATTTAATCATGGATATTGTTTGACCTAAATTTTTCATTCACATGAAATTTTAGGTGTCAAAGTTTACAGATGAGTTTTTCTTATAATATGTAGATAGCCACATATCCTTAAACTATATGAACATTTATCAAATAGGAATATTTGCTTGAATGACTGGGTGGAATTTAATAACTACCAGCTGAACATTTTTTTTTTTTGCGGTATGCGGGCCTCTCACTGTTGTGGCCTCTCCCGTTGTGGAGCACAGCCTCCAGATGTGCAGGCTCAGTGGCCATGGCTCACAGGCCCAGCCGCTCCACCACATGTGGGATCTTCCCGGACCAGGGCATGAACCCATGTCCCCTGCATCGGCAGGCTGACTCTCAACCACTGCACCACCAGGGAAGCCCCCAATTGAACATATTTTTGACTTATTTTTCTTTAATTCCATAAATGTTAGCTAATATACAGTTCAATTCTATAAGAAATATATGTAGAAAATATTAATATTTACATTTTTCTGTCTTGGATTATTTACATTTTAATTTTTTTGCAAATATTATACAATGCTGATAGCAATGTGAGTTAAATAATACACACTTTTGTGATATTTACATTAATTTTCAAAACCATTTTCCTTTTTTAAAATATGTATTTGTTTCCTGAGACTGCCATAATAAATTATCACAAATGGCCAGAAGTTTGAAATCAAGCTATCAACAGGGTTGTTTCCTTCTAAAGACTCAGTTGGTGAAACTATTCCCTGCCCTTCTCCTAGTTTCTTGTGTTTGCCCACAATCCTTGTCATTACTTGGCTTATAAAGGCATCACTCAAATTTTTGCCTCCATCTTTATTCTTTGTGTGTCCCCTTCTTTCACTTAGAAAGACATTCCCCAATGTAGTATTATCTCATCTCCATTCTTACTTTAATTGCTTCTACAAAAACCCAATTTTCAAATAAGCTTACATTCTGAGTTTCTGATATGAGTTGTAGGAGGACATTATTCAACCCACTACAATTGGTCCTGTGCCTCCCACCCCAAATTCGTAACTGTTCATATGCAAAATGTACTCAACCCATCCCAATATTCCTAAAATACTAACTCATACTAGCACCAACTCTAAATCCAAAATTTTATCTAAGTATAACCAACTCAAAAAGTACCAACTCTCATTATCTAAATTATGTATGGGTGAAACTATGAGGGTACTGCATCTGGAGAAAAACGTCTCTTCACTTGTGGCCCTGTGAGACTAGAAAGCAAGTTCTTTGTTTCCAAAATATAGTGGAGGGACAGGCATTGGTTAGACATCCCCATTTCCAAAGGTAGAAACTGGGAGATATAAAGGGGTCATCATTCTCAAGCAAGTTGGGAATCTAGCAGGGCTAATTCCATCAGGTGTCAAGGCCTGAGAATAAAAGTCTGTGGCTTAATGTTCTGGCCTCTAGACCCATCCTGTCAGACTTACTCTTTCTGGCTTCTGCTTCTGCATCTGCAGCTCTGTTCTTGGCATCTTTTTTTTTTTGTTTTTTCCTTCTGGAAGTGTAGCACATACTGAAAGCTGGGTAGGCTAGCAGTCCATTTCCTGCTTGCACATTTAGGAAATTTTCATTTTATACAGTTGCTTTCCCTTTCAGTCCAAGCTGGCAGTATAAAATCCTTGACAATCTTGTGGTCTCCCATATATACATCAAATGTTCAATGCCATTAGACAAGAGGGTTCTCCACAGATCATTCCTAGATAACTCCATTTCTAATTCTGGCTTCTGCTCAGATGAATTCATTATTGCATAACTCATTTCTGTAGCAAACTATTGTCCAGCCACATCCTTGACCCTTTCTCCAGAGCACACTTTAGCATCTTAAGCAATTTGGATAGGCTGAGAATTTTCCAAGTGACTGAGTTCTTGTTCCGTTTTTGCTCAATAGCTTCTTCTTCAGTATTTTTTTAAATAACATTTTACAATAAGCAATAAGAAGAAACCAGACTGTGCCTTCAACACTTTTCTGAGAAATGTCTTCAGCTAAATATACAAGTTCATCACTGACCAGTTTTACTTTCCATCCAATAGTAGAAGAAAATTGAGCCATATTTTTTATTTTTGCCACTTTTTAAAAAGGATCATTTATTTTCCAGTAACCATGTTCCTCATTTCCTTCTGAGACCACAATAGAAGCACTATCAATGTTCCTAGTTTTACCAACATTCTGTTCAGGATACTATATGTATTCTCTATGATGATAGAAGCATTCTTTACCATCCTCTCCACTACCTTCTGAGAACACTCCAGAATCACCTTTAACATTCATTTCTCTCCCAGCAGTCTTTTCAAGTCAAGCTTTTTCTATTATGCTTCTCAGAGTCCTTCCAGCCTTTTCCCATGACCCAATTCCAAAGCCATGTCACATTTTCTTAGCTATTTATTACAGTAGCACCTACTTCCCAGTACCAAAACCTACATTAGTCAGGTTTCTCTAGAGAAGCAGAACCATCTATCTATCACCTATCTATCTATCATCTATCTATCTAGATATAGATATAGATACGTACACAGTTCAGTACAATTCAATCTGAGTCTGAAAGCCTGAGAATTAGCGAGGGTTGGAAGTGATGCTGTAAGTCCAGATCTGAGTTCAAACTTCTAAAAACTAGGAGCCCTAATGTTTAAGGGCAGCAGAAGATGGAAGTCTTAGCTGGAACAGGAGAACAAATTAAGTCTTCTGCTTTTTGTCCTTTTCAGGCCCTCAAAGGATCGGATGATACCCACCCTCCTTGGCAGGAGTGATCTTAGTCTATTCAAATGCTAATTTCTCCCACAGACATTCTCACAGACACACCCAGGAATGATGATTTACCAGCTATCAAGCATTGCTTAGCCCAGTCAAGTTAACACATAAAACTAACCAAAACAGATGCCATAACAAATTATCACAAACTCAGTGGCTTAAAACAGAAGAAATATGTTTCCTCACAGTTCTGGAGACCAGACGTCCAAAATCAAGCAACAGCAAGCCAACTCCTTCTGGAGGTTCTAGAGGAGAAATTGCCCAATGCCTCACTTATAGTTTCTGTTGCTGGCAATCCTTGGTGTTCCTTGGCCTCTAGACGAACCACTCACTCCAGTCTCAGCCTCCATGGTCACATCACTTTTTTCTCTGTATTACTCTTTGTCCTTTTCTGTTTCCTATAATAACACTTTCATTAATTTAAGACTCACCCTAACAGGCCATAATCTAATCTTGATCCTTAATTACATCTGCAAAGACCTATTTTCCACAAAAAGTCACATTCAGAAGTTCCAGGTGGGTGTTAATTATAGGAGGGAAGGGTCACTATTCAACCTACTAAACTTATATGAAATCTGTTAATAACTGTGTGTGAAACTAGCGGCTTTAATAACAATACATTATTAAAGTGGATTTTACTCTTGAAATAGTAAATATGAGTGATACAATACCAAAAAATAAGAGAGAAATGGAAATTTTTATTTTGAGTTATACATTATTTAGAAGCTTACCTGTATTTGGAAGTGAATATTTAGATATTAAAATGCATATAAATGACAGACCTTGAGGGTATTACTGATACTGTTAACACTGATTAAATATGTTTGCAGCCTACATAATTGAAATGACATCACCAGTGAGAATTCGGCAATTTAGTGTTCCTTCCAGAGGGTTAAAGCCAAAGGAAAAACCAAGTAGTAAATATTAGCCAGTAAAACCAGAGTGCTGATGCGGGTGTGTATTAGACATTGAAAATCCCAGACCTGTTACAGTTTCTGCATGTCACTTAATGTGATGAAAATATATCTCCTTTAGACAAAGTGAGAGAGTGGCATGGACATAGATACACTACCAAATGTAAAATAGATAGCTAGTGGGAAGCAGCCACATAGCACAGGGAGATCAGTTCGGTGCTTTGTGACCACCTAGAGGGGTGGGGTAGGGAGGGTGGGAGGGAGGGAGATGCAAGAGGGAGGAGATATGGAAACATATGTATATGTATAACTGATTCACTTTGTTGTAAAGCAGAAACTAACACACCATTGTAAAGCAATTATACTCCAATAAAGATGTTAAAAAAAAGAAAAAAAAAAGAAAATATATCTCCTTTTAAAACTCAGTATTCAGATTCTCATTTAAGAAGTTAAATTTTCAAAATTTTTTATGAGTTCTCCATAAGGAGTTAAATACTTCTAAAAAATTTTGACTCTTTCTTTTTTGGAAAGTTATGGATCATCAATGAAGCAGAACAATAATTAGCAATTTGATATGATCAAATATAACCCTCAATTTGATATGATCCTTTCTACACATGAGTATATCCACTGGTAAATATGCAATGTATTTATTGACTTTTGCATTAAAACTAAACATTAATTATAAGAATATCAGAGGACATACACAACTCTATACAAAGAGGAAGTCTAATTTGAGGAATTAGTGATTTCGCTAGAAATGCACTGAACAGTATGGTAGCCACTAGCCACAGGGCTTATTTAACCTTAAATTAGGTAAATTAGGTAAACTTAAAAATACAGTTCTGTAGTCACGCTAGCCCTGTATCAATGTTCTATAGCCACTTATGGCTACTATATTCAGTAGTGCAGATACAAAACATTTCTATTGTATCAGGAAGTTTTATTGGATGACACTGCCCTTTTCAAATAGTCAATGTTGGTCTAATATGCATAAGTATGTACATATGTGTGTATTCACATGTGTTTATGGATCAACATATTTTACATGCTAATAAATAGATGCTAGATTCTAACAATGAAATGTTCAAATAGTCCACTGGGGTGCTTTGCTCACTTACTTTTAGTTACAATAAAATTGCATTACTGAATTGGTAACATTACCTTCTCTAGACTACATGAATAGCAATGTGGCTCCCTGAAACTTGATTACAAAAAACAAGAACTTTAGTTCAGTTGAAGCATTAGTTATAAGACTGAGAAGAGAGAGAGACAGCCTACTCTATCACTGGAAATTTGCAAACAAAGTGAAACGCCTGTCACAGTGATGAATGGGGTTTCTTGTTATCTTACTGTCTATATCTTTCCCAGCTCTGATTCCCCAGCAATGCCCGGATTGCACGGGGAAAGCAAAAGGAGAATTGTCCTGCATATTTCATTTGTGCTCAAGGAATACAAGATTTTCAGCTATATTTATAACTAGGATCAATCTCATTTTTACTACATTAATCTTAGAATTTAGAGTAATTTTTGCCTCACATAATCCAAAGCCTATTTCTGTAAGTCAGGGCATGGCATTTTCTTCCCTACACTCATGTTTGTGTTTTGATTTTTAGATTCATGTGGTATTTTCTGTCTGTAAGACAAAGGAAAATTTATTATAGAATGCACATTTGTGTTTTAGAGTCAGGTGAAAGGAAATAAGACACCCCAAGATGTTTTGACATAGTAAAATAAGAAATACTGACCAATTGTCTGGCATGTAGGAAGATAAGCCTTGGCATTTTTCATGAAAATCTGCATGTTCCCTGTTGGAACACATACGCTATATTAAGGAGTCATTCTATTGGAAGCAGATGACCCCACCTTTTCAACGGCCTGGGTTTATCTAAAAGGGCAGTAGCAACTTTGGATGTAGAATCAGAGCAGTGTTTTTTCATCTGAGCTCATCTATGCAAGCTTGAATAAACTATTTGGTCATCCTGAGCTTCATTTCTCTCTTGATATTTCTCGTTATGTCCATTACCTGCTTGATATTTGACAATTAAATAACATGAAACTAATTATGATAATAATATCAACTATATTAATTGCTCACCCTGGGTCAAATTTATTCATGCATTATATCATTTAATCCTCCTAACTCTACAAGGAAAGAAGTTTCCTTATATTTATTTTTCAGGTGAGAAAACCAAAGTTTTCTTAGGCTTGAAAGAGAGGTCAGATACACTCAGGATCACACATATTTTTTTAGTGATCTCTATAGTCTTATCAGGACTCAGTGGCAGTTGCCTAATTCCAGAATCTCGAGTGTCAATCAATCCATATGCATATGTATAGATGCATGGAAATGATTAACCACATGCAGATCATTGCTACTTTAAGAAGATTAGAAATAATGTAATTGGGAATACTTTTGCCCATTTTCCCCTCATTTTAGAAATACATTTTTTTATATATCTTTATTGAAGTATAATTACTTTACAATGTTGTGTTAGTTTCTGCTGTACAACAAAGTGAATCAGCTATACATATACATATAATCCCCATATTCCTTCCCTCCTGAGCCTCCCCCCACACCCTTTCTATCCCACCCCTCCATATCGTCACAAAACATCAAGCTGATTTCCCTGTGCTATGCAACAGCTTCCCACCAGCCAACCATTTTGTATTTAGTAGTGTATATATATGTCAATGCTACTCTCTCACTTTGTGCCAGCCTACCCTTCCCCCTCCCCGTATCCTCAAGTCCATTCTCTAGTAGATCTGTGTCTTTATTCCCGTCTTGCCCCAGGTTCTTCATGACTTTTTTTTTTTCATAGATTCCATATATATGTGTTAGCGTATGGTATTTGTCTTTCTCTTTCTGACTTACTTCACTCTGTATGACAGACTCTAGGTCCATCCACCTCACTACAAATAACTCAGTCTTGTTCCTTTTAGGGCTGAGTAATATTCCATTGTATATATGTGCCACATCTTCTTTATCCATTCATCTTTCAATGGACATTTATGTTGCTTCCATGTCCTGGCTATTGTAAATAGTGCTGCAGTGAACATTGTGGTACATTAGAAATATATCTATTTTCTTTTTCCATAATACCTAGCTGGACTACCCTGGGGTTTTTATTTGTTTGATTGTTTGCATGTGTGCGTGTGTTTGTTTTGTTTTATTTCAATTTTCTTGATCATTATGTGTGGATACACCTCCAAGTACATTTAAACACATTGATGTTATGTTCCAAGAAGGTGAAACTTTTAGGTGATTCATACAATTTTGATGACAGTAATTACTCCTTGCATTTGTGCACCGCTTTTTTAAATAATAGAATTCCTTTCATTTCTTTTTATCTCTTTTAGATGAGGATGGTGTGTGTTCTTTTGTTCAAGTAAGTGGGATATAATTATCATTCTTACTTGACAGCTATGGTGACATTCCCAAGGGTATTAGTTAGGATCTGAGGACTGAACCTCATATTTCCTAATTCTTATTTCCTGTTTCTTTCCATTAAATATAAACAGTATATTACAGGACTTACAGGAAGAAAAATGTCCCTATGGTCACAATGAGAAGAACATGTCATAAAGTGACACATTGTGTGATCTTTAGAACTTGCTCTGTTAGTGTGCTGGGTACATTATGGTTCCCAGATTCTACTCATCATTCCTCCTGTCCCACATGTTCTCTCAGTCTCCAGTATAACTCCTCTCTCTGATGTTTTCCCTCCAAAGCTACAAGGGCCTTTTTTGTTTTTCTGTACACTGCTACTTAATATCACCACATTGTTAATATTTTTCAGGTGCTCTTCTTTGTCTTTATTATAATTACAAAACTCCTTCATTTGGTATCAGAGGCTCTTCAGGACCTCACCACTTTACAATGCATCCCACCCAACAAACTGAATGCCAGACATGAGTCTACACAACAAGAGACTTCAGACCTCCTTGCCTTCTCATGTAATAATAGCTCCTAGTTTTTCTGCTCTGGATATTCTTTTAGTTCATTTAAACTAATTGAATGGTATGTTTGCATTACTTCCTCTCACAGGATTTTTCCAGTGTTCCTTTGGCAAAAAAATATCCTGTCCTTGCTCTGGTTATTGCAATAGAACCGTGTATTATCATCATTTCTGATGAGAGTTCTGTATTCAAGGCAGAGGTGTTGTTAACTTTTGTAGTCAGCAAGGTAGATAGCAGGACGCTTGATGCTTAATGAATTGAACTGACTCACTTTACAGCTGCATACAAGATATGCATAAATTACAAACAAACAAACAAACAAAAAAAACTTCTGTAACCCAGAGCTAATTTGATAAGTTACAAGTCATTTTCAAATTCCAGAACTACATGTCTATGAGTGCAAGCCCTTTAAAGAGAATTCTATGTCTTGTTCACTGTGATGAGCTGGCCTTGCTCTTTCAGGTCATGTGTTCTACTTTTAAGCATGTTTGCTATTGTTTTGGCTTCACAGACAACCATGCAGTCAGTCACCATATTGAGCCCTTGCTATGTGCTAAACAAATGTTTAAAATTTAAAGAGCTGTGTATCATTGAAAACTTACCAGAAACTAGACTGAAGTTTTCCATTATTTCCCAGTTTATAAATGGGAAAACTGAAGCTCAGAGACATTAAGAAACTTATCTAAAGTCTTCCAGTTACCAAATTCTATATTCTAACAATTTAATGTCTGTTGGACATCAAAGCATATGTTTAACTACTATATGACTATGCTTTGCTATTAAGTCATTATTAAAACATATCTCTTTGTCAGTATTAGAGAGAAAAGTTCCAGGCTAAGAAAAGTGCCAAATCACTAAATATTGCAGAACTTTGTGATGGACTGTAAATAGTCAAAACTCTACAGAAATGGTCAGATGGCCAATCACCTTTTTTGCATTCTAGTCTTCCTGGCAAAACTAAAGGCATTAAAATGCTTTTAAATTCATGAGATATATCAGTAATTCTCTTTTGATTTCATTTTTACCTAGTATCTTCATATTATGTAGCTTCCTAAGTAGTTTTCTTACTTTTCTCCCTTAAAGAAGAAATATTTCTGATAAGGTTGGTTCTAAACAATTGACAGTTACATTACTCTTAGTAAATTAATTGATTTACATGTACACGCCTAGTTCATTCTCTTGGGAGAACTCTTGAGTTTGCGTTTGTAAATGTAAGTTAGCATCCAAGCTTAAAGACAGTTCTACATGATCCAGCATCACAGTAAAATGGTAAGTTATTCATGAAAATCAATTTGTTAACCCTGCCTGTTTTACCCAGATAAGAGAGCGTGAGATTGGTGGCTGTGATGGAAATGAGTGTGACTTTTTATTTAAATTTACAAATCTTTTAACCATTAAGTTCTCATTAAACGTTTGTTTATTGCATTCCTTTGTACTGAATTAAATTATGCTAAATTTAATTTAATTAACCAATATAATAAGCCTGTATTGTACAGATGGTACAGATAATTAACTTTTATTTAAAAATTTTATTTAAGAAAAGTTCTAAATAAATTGAACCACATTGTAGAGTTAGAAGTAGGAGAGACAGAACTCAAAACACAGGTTTTCAATTACAAAGACACTGCTGGGTCCTAATTTAAAGGTCTTGTTATATTTAAAAAATATAGTCCTCCTAAAAGAAAGAGGAAAAGAAAAGTTTGATATTTCAGAGTCTGTGCATTGGAATGTCATAAAAATGAAAAAGAAAATCTGTTCAAAGTAACCATTTTTTTCTTTTCTTCCTTTATTTCAACCAGCTTTTCAACCCAATCCATGAGGTTTGCAAAAATTAAGTGAATACTTTTCTTTCAGTTACCAATTTATGATGAGGTTATTAGCCAACACTTGTTATTTGTGATCTTTTTGATGATAGCCATTCTGGCAGGTATAGTGATATCTCATTGTGGTTTTGATTTGCATTTCTCTGATGATTAGTGATGTTGAGCATCTTTTTATGTGCCTGTTAGACAAATCTATATGTCAGACAGAGAAGGTCAAATAGTCTATGTTATAACATATGTGAAACCTAAAAAATAAAATGAACAAATATATATAAAAAAAACAGAAACAGACTCACAGATCTAGAGAACAAACTAGTGGCTACCAGTAGGGAGAGGAAAGGAGGGAGGGGCAAGACAGGGGTAGAGGATTAAGAGATACAAACTACTATGTATAAAACAGATAAACAACTAGGATCTATTGTACAGCACAGGGAAATATAGCCATTATTTTGGAATAACTTTGAATGGAGTATAATCTATAAAAATATTGCATCACTATGTTGTACACCTGAAGCTAATACGTTGTAAATCAACTATACTTAGTTATAACAAAGAACTTACTAACCAAAACAGAGTAAAATGCTGGGTTTTTAATTTTTTCCATAGAACAAGGAGCTTTCTTATCATGTGTATTAAGTGAATAAATAAACAATGAAATTCTTATTCAAGTTGAGTCAGAGTTTTGTTTTTCCATGGGAACTTTTGTCTGCAATTTTCAAACAGACATCCACAAAGACAGGCTTTCGGATTGATTTGGCTCTTCCAAATACTATTTATTTACCTTTATCCATCTTTGCATATTCTGACCATGTCTCTCCCTCTTCCTGTCTCTGGATATTTGCTCCTCCTCCACACTGCCACCACGTTGCTCTGTCTAAAGTCTTGCTTGGATCACACTCCCTAATCAAAACTTCCCAATCGTTTCTATAACCATCACATAAATTGAAAACATTTGGGTCCAGAATTCAAAGGATTTTAGAATCTTTTTATTACCTCTACCTTGCTAGCTTCCAATACCCCTATTTCACTTCATTCAAATTGAGCTACCTCTTTTCCCAGTCTGTGATTTATGTTTATATCTTAGATCATTCTTGATCCAGTAAGTAGAATGGCTTAAGTGGTAGCAGGGAAGGAGCAAGAATATACATAAAATCTTCAAGTGAGTGACTCTAGAAGGAAAGATAATATAGATGCAAGAAAAAAAAAGATAGATATGTAATAAAAGGAGTTTTCTTTAAATAAAGAAAAATATACAGCAAGAAGTAGAATGAAAAGATTGGTTCCCAGAGAGAAAAATACTGAAGTTCAACAAACGTTTAGATATACCATGGTGAAGTTGCCAGAACCACTGAAGAAAAAATAATGAGAAAATACATATCATAAAAATGCTAACAGGAAGAAAGGCAACACTAATATGCAACAAGCCTGAATTTTTATGTTTAAAAAATTAAATGAAAGAAAAAAGATGATTATATTTTTTAAAGTGATGATGATATAATGATATCCCAAGAAATTACAAATTTATCAGTTGAAAATGTTGATTGGACAATGATGATCAAAGAAGTATATATTGTGTTGAAATAGTTGCTAGCAGTTTAACTAAAATACATAAAATGAGAGATGTTAATAAATTAGGAAAGAGGGTATAGATTGAAAATACATGAAAACAGACAAAATAATAAGAAGGAGCCATGGGAACTGTAGAATGTTTACATCCTTTCAGCTTCAGGAGTGAGAGGATCCATCTTGAAAAAAATATATTTGAAATTTAAATGAAGGCTTAATTGGGCAGGTTTTCCTCCCCATCACAGTGGCAATAGTGCTCTCATCTTCTGGTCATCATATTTTCATAAGAAAAAAATCTTGAAAATTTACTAGACAGTGATTGAAGCAGTGTAAAATGTGATCCAGCTAATGCCTTACTGGAGAGAAATCCGGGGAGGGGTTTGAGATGGATCTGTGACACAAAGCATTAGACCATTAAGATAAAAAGTTGAATTATATAAAACAATTGAGTGGGTACTCAGTTTAATCTGTACATGTTATTTGTCATGGGTTTAGCTGCAACAAATGCAAGTACCTATGTTTTTGAAGATTCATATAATCATATATATGTGTTCCACCAATTTGCATTGCTGCTTGAAGGACACTTGACTGAAAGCAGCAACATTATCCCTTACATGATTTATAATTTCAGCTATGATGTCAGCCTGCTGTTTAGATTTATTCCCTATACTTTATTGCAGGCTGTTAAAATTGAACTAAAAAAGAATTTGTTGTTTAACTAGATACAAAGTATATTATCTGATAACATCCTTATATGCAAAGAACATCAACCTTAAGTTATAGTAAAAGATTGAATTTTCAAAAACCATATAATATGAAAACTGTTGAGTTTAAATAAGTCTTGACTATGAAAATGATTATTTTTTGACTAGACACTCAAGCTCATAAAGATCAAAATTATTCCAAATTATTGTGGGAATTCCATGGGTTTTGAATAAACATATTAACAAGATTCACAGGAAAAAAGGGGAGTATGAACAAGCTCAATCAAAAGTCCATATAGGGCTTCCCTGTTGGCACAGTGGTTGAGAGTCCACCTGCCAATGCAGGGGATGCGGGTTCGTGCCCTGGTCCGGGAAGATCCCACATGCTGTGGAGTGGCTGGGCCCGTGGGCCATGGCCACTGAGCCTGCGTGTCTGGGGCCTGTGCTCCACAACGGGAGAGGCCACAGCAGTGAGAGGCCCGTGTACCGCAAAAAAAAAAAAGTCCATGTAAAAAATAAACGCAACAATAACCTGTTTTGAAAAAGAATAATAATTAGAGAATTCAACCTACAAGATAATATTTTGGAAGAAAAACTGATTTTGTACTCTATTCTCACAACCAAATAAATTACAGATGGCTCAATGATTTAAATTTTGAAAGATTGCTATAAAGAAATTAAAATTAAAATGAATAAATTTCATATTAATATGCAAAATATAGAGGCCAAAAATATGTCTGCTGAAAAAAAAGCACAGCATGAGAATTGTGAGTTAAGTTTTATTTGGGGAAAAATGAGGACAATAGCCCAGGAGATAGTATCTCAGGTAGCTCTGAGAAACTACCTGAGATAGGTAGGGGGAAGAGGAAGGGGGAAGGTCAGTATTATATATGATTTTAGTGAAAGGGGGTACATTCCATCAAGCACACATTTTTTGCAGAAGGTTGCTGCTAGTCTCGGGAAGGTTACTACAAGTTATGAGGAGCAGACATCAGCATGAATGATTTTAGTGCTTTTCTAGATGTGAGGAAATGCAAAAATTGGGCTCATAAAGTCTTCTCCTGAAAATATCTATCTAAACACCTGTTCTGTCAGTTTTTTCCCAGAGCACAAAGTGCCTCATTCCTGATCTCCACCCTGAACTCCTTTCAGGGTGTGTTGAAGGTCAGTGGCTGCAAACACTTGTGATTTAATCCTTGTAGAGGCAAGATGGCAAGTGCCATTTTTTAGTTGGCAAAGGGGAAGGTAGATAAATTTGGCAATTTAAAATTATGAAAGTTCCATGTGAAAAGTAATAGACAACTTATAAATTAGTGAAAAGTTGAAGTACACATGACAAGAAAGTACAAATTTATTTAAGAAATAAAGAACATAATTATATTAACAAGAAGTCAATAACTCATTTTAAAACAATCTATGACTGGATGCACAAACATATGCATAATATCAAAAATGCAAATTAATTTTAAAGGCAAAAAGATGTAATATTTTTTACCTACTTAATTGTGGAAAAATAAATATTTTTAAATACCAAATTTGGATGTTTTGGGAAAATAAGTACTTCATGAACTGGGACAATATAATTAGACAGTCTCACAATGTCAATCAAAATTTCAACTGTGTATATCCTTTGAAAATAAAGTTCTACTTCTAGAAAATTATAAGTATCCTTTCACCTGTGCATAAATATTTTATGAAAGAATATTCAATAAAGTATTTCCTTGTGAAAGCAGAGAATAAAACAATCTAATTGCACAGAAGGAGGGGTGAGCTAAGGAAATGTGGTATTCAAATGCAAGGGAGTACTCCACAGACAGACACAGAAAGGCTGGGGAGCTTGCATGTACTAAAAGGAAAAAAGACAATATTTTGCATGTGAAAAGAAATATGCTCTGCCTTGAGTAAAAAATGAAAGGGATATTCATAGTCATTGTGTGCATGTGTGTGTGTGACAACCTATAGAACAAAGAATGATAAACAATTGCCAAGTGTGACTCTGGAAAGTGGGACTGGAGACCTAGGGTGGGAGAAACACATTTTCTTACTTTTCTGTCTATCTTTGATTTTTTTTTTAAAACATGTGTGCATTAAATTCTTAAGTGTTTAAAAAATACAACTGCTATGTGACCTGAACTTAGATGTAGGAGTTATGATAGAGAAATAACAGCCTTGGAAATTAAACATTAAAATAGCTGTGTCAAAATCTGAGCTAAGAAACACATGAGAAATAGGTATTTTGGGAAGGTGTAGAATTAGCTCAATTTTGGATATCATAATAGAAGCTAAAATGATTCACTCCTAATAATGTGCTAGTCATAGTTCTAATTACCTCACATGTGTTAACTCTGTCTAATCCCTATAACAACCTGATAAAAAGGTCTTAAGTTCACCATGCCTTTTCAAAATTATTATCACAATTGTACATACAGTGCCTGTGTCATTCATCACAGCACATGCCCATCAGAGTCTGGGACAGCACCCCATGAATAAATATACTAACATTTTTGCAGAACATACATGCATATTCACACTGAGCGTGATAAAGAGACTCTTAGCCTGTAGGCTATCCTAACCTGAAAGGTTTGAAGTTCTTTTGGAACATCCAAGGAAAGGCACACAGTTATGAAGTTCAGAAATGGATCTGGGTGTCACGACCAGAAGGATGGCTGTTGTGGGCACACGATGGATGAAATTATCCAAGGTCAGCGTACATGCTGAGAGAGGAAACTGACTTGTGATTTGAACCTGAAGTGTGTCAGCATTTAAGAGACCAGTGAAAGACATGGGTCAGTAACAGTATGTATGAAGCATTCTCAGGAAACGCACATCTATTGTTCTATTTCATCTTTCCATTAATTCCATCAGATAGATGTTGTCATCTCCATTTATTAAATTAGGAGGCAGACTCTATTAATTAACATAGATCACAAGTTAGTGACCGTTAATGGTTCTGTGCTATTCCAAAGACACTGCTTTTTTCTACCACACTGCACTACACAAAATGGGGGAGACTTACGTGGACTAAGAATGCCACCTGTCATATCAGCAAACAAAGATGTTGCGGCCATCAAGCCATCAGCCATTACAGCCCTGCCCACAATGGTGACTGGGACCTCAGGATGGAAACAGGATGCCCACTGTCAAGCCTTCAGCCACTGCAGTCACCCCCAAGGGTGCACCCTGAGAAGATTCGGGAATGGAAAAAAACAGCTACTGGCCCTAGATAGCTGAGGTGCAGATTAAAGGAATGATTTCAATAAGCCCATACTTTGCATCTTCCCTTACATAGAAAAGTGCTAAATTCACTAACTTAAGATGCCTGGTTATCTTTAACTAACAGTAATCTTTTGATGTTCCCACTACCTGGCTTTTGTTACAGAACTCCTATATATCCTGGCTCCCCCCTTACCTCTTTGGAGCTGTCTCTCAGAGCTATCTGAGAGTCCTGTCTCCCTGAGAGTTATCTCAAAGTCCTCAGAAAATCCACCGAATAAAATATAACTCTCAACTTTTAGGTTGTATATTTTTTTCAGTCTACATTTAGAATCAAAATGTTTTTACTAGTTTTATTACCTGTATTATTAACTATATCTGACTTTTAATCAATTGTTATTTAATTTATTAAATTATTAAGTTATTTAATTTAATAATTTATTAAATCATTAAGTTATTTAATTTAATAATTTATTCTTTATAAATTACTTAATTGTGTATGAATTTAACTTTTATTTATTCCAAAAATCTTGATTGCATACCCATAGGCAGTGGAGAATCTACTAGATGCTTGGGATAAAATAATAAATAAAATTTCCATTTTCAAGTAGCTTATGTAACTAATAGATAGCTAGTTACAGAACAAGGTGGTAATAGCTCTCAGGAGGATCACAAAACACACTTGGGAGGTGTCAGAGGTGCTTTCTCCAAGGAGCCGAAATCTAAGCTGTGAACTATAAGTATGAATGGGAAAACGAGGGCAAATTCTTCATGCAGAGTCATGAGAAGAAGTCTCCTGGTAGATAACACAGGATGAGCAAAATATACACATGACCAAATACATGACAGTGTAGACCAGAAAGAAGTTTGTTGTGGCTCCATGATTATGTAAAAAAGGAGATGTAGAAGATAGGGCAGAGGAATAAGGGTGTAGATCAAGAAAGCTATTCATGCTCCCTGCTGGGGGGCTTTGGTTACTGCATGCTGTCTGGCTATCCCGCCAGCATGGACTCACAAAGAAGCTTGACAATTAACTTGGAGCTTACATTTATGTATTCATATCTGCATGGAACAAGTTCTGCAGCAAAAACATAGGTGAGAACATTGATCCGGTGAAAAGTGCACTATATGTGAAATATTATTTTGATTCTCTATAAGGGAGAGAGTTACCATTTTCAATTACATGTTATTCCCATGGTTTGGATCTTGAGTAACATAAAGCTTGAATGTTGCTCCTGGTATTTCAGAACTCAACTGCAATTGAGCAACCAACACAGCAATGGCATTTATTTAATTCTTTCAAGGCAGTGTGTAGTAGTGGGAGGTACCTGGATTTCAGAATAGAAGGTCTTGTGTTATATGTCAATTAAATCTCAGTAAAACTGAGGAAAAGGTCCTGTCCTTTCCACCTCCAACCTGTGTTACACTGGGAATATATTTTTTAAAATTTCTTGAACTTTCATTTTTCCACCTGCTAAATTGTTCTCTTCAGAAGTAGAAATCATGAAGTTGGGCTCTCATTCAACCTTATTTTTTTTGAAAATGGCGATTCAAAAAATTCTTGTTTTCACTCTGAAGCTGTTTGTCCTTACCTGCTGGGTGGTGGGGGAAAAGTTTGCTTAGTCTATTGACATTTGAGTTTGCAAAGGAGAGAAAAATGAGTGCAGCACACATAATTAATATTAATAATAATAATAAAAGCTGCCAGAAAGCTTTCCCACTAATCTTTTATTATTCAGGCTCTGGTGCATAATGAACATTATGAATATTTAATAACTGAAATAGAGAAAAGCCAACTGAAAGAACATCTTGAGCTGTCATGTATATGCATGAAAAAGCTCCTTATCCCACGAGGAGAGAGAACAGACTGGATCTGTCAATGGTAAAATATGACATTTTTACACCCCTAGTCAAATGTCACTACAGATTGCAAGTGACATCTTATAATGAAGAACAATTTCCTATAGAATATTAAAAATATAAATGTTTCCTTTCCTTGTTAAAAATTTATACTGAAAGGTCATTATAGTGCATGTAAAATCCCACTGAAGCTGCTTAATGTACTTTCTATTTTCACTCCAATATCATCAGGTGGTGAGTGTGACTTGGTCTAATTAAAAGCAGGTTGTAATTTGCATACACAGAGGCACCAGAAAAGCAGATAAGTGAGGATTTGCTTGGGGAGAAATGGTTGATCAAGCAAGAAATAATGAGGAAATGATGGAATGAAAATGTCTAGGCCTTTGTACTTTGTAGAAAAGTTGTTTTCTTCTTTATCCTTCTTTCTTTCTTTCTGGATGTTCACGACAAGGAACCAGCACCTCCTTAGGGCAAAGGCACATTCCTCCAAAGCACATAAAGGCTTTATGAGGTACAAAGTTTTCTTAAGAAAATGAGATTTTTCCAATTTACTTCACCCTTGAAATCAAATTAGTTTGCTGTATTGTGTGAATTGTGGCTTTTTTCTTTCTTTTTATATTAAGCATTTTCAGTACAACAGAGACTAAGAATAGTTGGTGGAAGGGGATATACCCCAGTGCAATTGATTTTTATTTGGAGAATGAAAAAAGTACCATCAAAAAAAAAAATTTAGCCTTCCTTTTTATGGGATAAACTGTTTACACTACATTTTTCCTCTTCATTTATAAACTGTCATGCTGTCAAATGAGGTCTCATTGTTATATCTTCTTTGCTTCCACTGTGCTCTTATTTCTATTCCAGAAAACAATAAAATGGTTTTCAACATTGGGTTTCATCTTCATTAATGTTTATTTATTTGTATTTCACATAGTAAAGTGTTCACTAAAAGATTGACAAGTCCTGAAATCAAGGTTAGAAGTCCTCTAATTACTGCCAACTGGAATTTTCCAAATGTGCCTAAGATCACAGAACCTCTGGGTGTTGAGAAAGATTTCTGTTTATCAATGTGCTGTGACAGACACCAGCATTCCTGGACTCTGTAAAATATGCAGGCTGACAGGGACCTATAGAGTTAATTAGTCCATTCCCAGTTCTAAAATAGTTATGAAACTAAAGCAGGAAAATGGAAATCCATTCCATTATGAATGTTCCAAACATATTGGGCATATAAAAAGTGCACTGTATCTTTCTCCACCAAATTTTAAAACCCAGGTACATTTTACTGGGTCTGGAAGTATTCTCCTTCATTTAACAGAAAATATGCCTTCCAAAAAGGCATGGAGATATTGAAACTGAAGGGTTTTTTGTTTTTGTTTTTTTAGATAAACAAGGATTTACTTTATAGCATAGGGAACTATATTCAATATCTTCTAATAACCTATAATGGAAAACAATAGATGCTGTACACCTGAAACTCAACACAATATTGTAAATCAACTACAGTAAAATTAAAAAAAAAAAAAAAAAAAAAA
>NW_006783631.1:7555312-7572675 GCF_000442215.2 Lipotes vexillifer | reverse complement strand
AAAGAGACCAGAAAAGGCGGGTGGGGGCGGGGAAGCATTGAATGCTGTCTCCATTCCTCCTTGGGGCTTTTTGTGGGCCTCTCATTGCTGTGACCTCTCCCGTTGTGGAGCGCAGGCTCCAGACGCGCAGGCTCAGCGGCCATGACTCATGGGCCCAGTTGCTCTGTGGCATGTGGGATCCTCCTGGACTGGGGCACGAATCCGTGTCCTCTGCATTGGCAGGTGGACTCTCAACCACTGCGCCACCAGGGAAGCCCCTCCTTGGGGCTTTTAATGCTTAACAAACAGCGAAAACAAAGTGACATCATTACCCCTCAATTTACTCGTTCAAGGTCCTTTCGCCCTCCAAGGGCCAGGTCGCCCTCCAAGGGGGTGGTCCTTGTGGTGACCAATCGCGCTGCCCTTGAGCATTCACCCATACTGGGTCCTCCCACCAGTGTCCAGGCCCAGCTGAGGAGGCGGATCTTTGCTGGCAGTGCCTTCAGGGCCAGGTCCCCAGACCCTCCCCTGCTGTCACCATGCAGAGAGCACTGTGCCCAGGACCCAGCTGGCCCTACCTTAGCGCCGCGATCCCCAGATCCCTGTACGTCTGCGCTGGAGTGGGGTGTTGGGAGAGGTAAGAGTGTGTGCGCAGACTCACTAGAATCTGGTGTGCCACGTGCTCAGAGCTGAGCCAAATACCACTTAGTATACCTAGAAATGGCTGCTGCAAACCTAGGTTTATCGTATTTGCCCTTCTGGTGAATTTCTTAAATATACATCCACTGCAGAGTGACCAGGATCTGATGAAAAGTCAGTCCTTCACCTGTTCTGCTCTCAAGAAAAAATTTTGGCCACAAATGCACATTAGAAGCTTTACATGTTGAAAAAGGCAAGTAGCTGAGTCATTGACTCTTTTTATTTATTTATTTTTAACATCTTTGTTGGCGTATAATTGCTTTACAATGGTGTGTTGGTTTCTGCTTTATAACAAAGTGAATCAGCTATACGTATACACATATCCCCATATCTCTTCCCTCTTGCATCTCCCTCCCACCCTCCCTATCCCACCCCTCTAGGTGGTCACAAAGCACCAAGCTGATCTCCCTGTGCTATGCAGCCGCTTCCCACTAGCTATCTATTTTACATTTGGTAGTGCATGTATGTCCGTGTCACTCTCTCACTTCCTCCCAGCTTAACCTTTGCACTCCCCGTGTCCTCAAGTCCATTCTCTACATCTGAATCTTTATTCCTGTCCTGCCCCTAGGTTCTTCAGAACCTTTTTTTTTTTTTTCCGATTCCATATATATGTGTTAGCATATGGTATTTGTTTTTCTCTTTCTGACTTACTTCACTCTGTATGACAGACTCTAGGTCCATCCACCTCACTACAAATAACTCAATTTCATTTCTTTTTATGGCTGAGTGATATTACATTGTATACATGTGCCATATCTTCTTTATCCATTCATCTGTTGATGGACACTTAGGTTGCTTCCATGTCCTGTATATTGTAAATAGGGCTGCAATGAACATTGTGGTACATGACTCTTTTTGAATTATGGTTTTCTCTGGGTATATGCCCAGTACTGGGATTGCTGGGTCATATGGTACTTCTATTTTTAGATTTTTAAGGAACCTCCATACTGTTCTCCATAGTGGGTGTATCAATTTACATTCCTACCAACAGTGCAAGAGGGTTCCCTTTTCTCCACACCCTCTCCAGCATTTATTGTCTGTAGATTTTTTGACGATGGCCATTCTGACTGGTGTGATGTGATACCTCATTGTAGTATTGATTTGCATTTCTCTAATGATTAGTGATGTTGAGCATCCTTTCATGTGTTTGTTGGCAATCTGTATATCTTCTTTTGAGAAATGTCTATTTAGGTCTTCTGCCCATTTTTGTATTGGGTTGTTTTTTTGATATTGAGCTGCATGAGCTGCTTGTATATTTTGGAGATTAATCCTTTGTCAGTTGCTTCGTTTGCAAAGATTTTCTCCCATTCTGAGGGTTGTCTTTTTTGTCTTGTTTATGGTTTCCTTTGCTGTGCAAAAGTTTTTAAGTTTCATTAGGTCCCATTTGTTTATTTTTGTTTCTCTTTCTCTTTCTCTAGGAGGTGGGTCAAAAAAGGATCTTGTGATTTATGTCATAGAGTGTTCTGCCTATGTTTTCCTCTAAGAGTTTTATATTGTCTGGCCTTACATTTAGGTCTTTAATCCATTTTGAGTTTATTTTCGTTAAACTGAAGGTTAAAAATAATGCTTATATATTATGCTGATAACCATGACATCACAATATGCATATAAGAAGATAGGAAAAATACTTTAAATATTAATAGTTTCTAGGTGTTTGAATGTGATTATTTTTCCTGTTTTTAGTTTTAGTTCATTTGCTATATTTGAATTGACTAGATTTTTTGATAATAGAAAAATTTACTGTAAAAACTGCACACTGTAAAATATATTTCAGATCAAGTCCTGTACCACTTTGTCTTATAAAATTTCTGTATTCAAATATAAAATTAACAAAACCTCTCTAAGTTGACCTAAGTTGAAGAGTTTCAATGACCAATATTGACTACATCATATACTGAGGGTCTGTTCACTCATTTATTTATTCAATAACATGTCTGAGTGCCTGCCAAATGCCTAACAATTTACCAGGTATACAGTAGGTGCATCATGGATGTTTATTACATTAAATCAGAAAAGAAGAAAAAAGGATGTTAGGCAATCTGCTAGGGAATGAGATTATTGAGATGATCAAGATAATCCCTCTTTCTCTATTTTGTATATATCTGTATATATATTCTTACATTTCAAGGGCTTAAAAGTCCAGATATCATTGATTAACTTTGGAAAACCTCAAGACATATAAACTACTATATATAAAATAGGTAACTAATAAGGGCCTACTGTATAGCACAGGGAACTCTAATCAATACTCTGTAATGATGTGTATGAGAAGGGAATCTGAAAAAAGAGTAGATACATGTATATGTATAACACAACATTGTAGATCAACTATACTTCAATAAAAATTTAAAAAATAAACTCATTTCTTCTTCTTTTTTTTAAGGAAAGAAACTCCACTTTTGTCGCATTTTCTCTGCCATTTTAGCTCTCCCTTCTAACCAACCCCTTCATCACATTGACCCATACTGAAAAACAGTACAGCAACAGATGCAACATAGCTGGTAAAATGACATTTTTAAAGCAGTAACAGAAATAATCATAGCCTCTTACAATGTATGTTCTAAGACATGCGTACATTTTTTTGTTTTTGGCTGCACCTCACAGCTTGTGGGAAGTTAGTTCCCCAACAAGGGTTGAACCCAAGCCATGACAGTGGAAATGCGGAGCCCTAACCACTGGACCACCAGGGAATTCCCAAGGCATGCATACATTGTGTACTCTCAGTCAGCATGTATTATTATTTCATTTTAGAAATAATGAAACTGAGGTAAAGAGAAATTACATTCTTTCCCAGGTCACAGCTAGGTTAGAATCGGGGTGTTCCGATCAGTCAGCAGCCATCAACACTGAAGCGAGACCCTCTACCAGCAAAAGGATTATGACTCGCTGAAGGCTCAGATGATGGTTAGCAATTTTTAGCAATAAATTATTTTAAAATTAAGTTTTAAAAAAAAGAACTGGGGTATGTAGGTCTCTGAAGTCTGTGCCAAGACTGCTTCAGCGTGCTAAAACAAGTTGATGCCATAGGATTGAAATGGAGCAGGACCCTATTGTCCTTCCCCTGCACCCCCCTGTCCTCAGCCTGCGTTTTGTCTGTAGAAAAACTTTAGCCAAAGAATAATTTTAATCAGAGAAATGAGAAAAATACAGAAACAAAGGAAAACAGTCAAACAAGAGGAAATAATAGTTCAGCCATTAAACAAACTCAAGGACATTTAGTTCCTTCTCAAGAGCCATAGATAATATTCTGAGCCATCTCCTGTGAGCTGTCTTATAGATACTGAAACCCCCACCAGGTGGAAGAAGATAACATGATGACCAGATTGTCACCATGACATAAGCTGCCACAGTTCTGAGAACTAGCCTCAAAGGAATGGGAACAAATTGACCTGGAACTGAAGACTAACTGTACCTAAAACAATCAAGATGATGCTGGTCAGACCACCGTTGACCAATTTCAAGATGACTGTCAGAGCTGACTGTGCTGTTTTTACATGTAACCAGCTCCCTCTGTCTATAAAAGCTCTTGCTCCCTGATTGTCAGTTGGGGGGGAGTTGGCCTTTGGATATGTGTCTGCCCTCCCTTCACCCCCAGTTACCAGCATCCAAAATAAAGCAAACTTTCCCTTCCACCAACCTTGCCTACTGGCTTTTGAGTGGCGAGCACCCAAACCCCACTTATGGTTACAGGATCTCAATAAATGGGTTTTAAAGGTATTTTACAATATTTAACATATACTGAAGGATATACGTAATGTATATCTAAGGTAAGAAGCATGAAAATAAAATGGACCTATTTATCCCCCAGGTTAAGATCTCGAATAGTATCAACAGTTTTGATCTGTTTGATCTGAGGGTCTATAGAGATTTCCCTTACCTTGACTATTTTAAAAAGTATCTCTTACCTAGGATCTAGTTTTGTTTTTTGTCTTTTTCTTTTTGAGTTGGAAGGTCCCCAAGATTGTTAAAAATGGAGTTTCAGACTAAATATATTGACTTTGTAAATATATAATTTGCAATGTAAGCATGAAAAATAATCTATAAAAACGGGTTATGATCAAGACTTAGTTTGAAACTCTGGGCTCTTTAATCTTAAGGCGAGTCATTGTTCTGTAGGAAAAATTGCCAATGCCCATAGCCTGTTTCATACTTTATGAGAGAAATTCATAAAACATGTATTGCTATAGTTTTGTTCTTTCATGTGCCTTTATCCCACCTATTCAAGATATTAGGGTTTCTCATAAATGGTAGCTTGGACATCCTAAGTGTATGCAGTCTTGGTTTTTGATGAATTTAGCTAGTTTATGGATTGATCTGAGACTCAAAATAGTAAAGACTTAAAGATTAAGCATAGCAGCCCCAGGCCAGTGTGGGAGTTCCACAGTTTCAATGAACCAGGCTCCTACTATCATGTGACTTCAGCATCCCTAAGAGTTTCCTTTATCTGTATGGTCCAGGACAACTCACCATTGCTTCTCTAGTCCTCAAAGAGAGAAGAGGAAGAGAAGAGGGAAAGGCTCACCTGTTTCCATTCAAGAATACTAGAAGCTACCTACCAAATGCCCACATATCTTATTGGTCATCACATGGCACACTGAGCTGCGATGAAGTTGGGAAATGTGGTATCTATACTTGGCAGCTATGTTTGCAGCAACATTTGGGGGATCTATTACTATGAAAAAGGAGGATTGAATAGTCGAGGTTAATCTATTTCCTTTCTTTGTTTATTCTCTGTGAGTAGAAGGTATTCTCTGTGAGTTCCAAGACACGGTGATTCAGAGAATGCAGCAATAAAGGAAGAAATGTTACATGATATATGTGGAGCTTGAAATACTGCTCCATCGCTGACCCACAGAGGCTATGCAACTGTTCTTAGTGAGTTCCAAGACACTGTGATGCAAAGAAGAGTTGCATAACCTCTGTAGGCTAGAAGTGGAGCAGCATTTCAAGCTCCACATGTATTATGTAATGTTTAATTCCAAAAAGTTGTCTTAGTTTGAGTTGCCCCCCAACAAAGACTCTGAGTAAGGATTTGGGTGAAAGTTGTTAATTACAGAAATGATCCAGAAAGCATTATGAGGATATGGGGAAGTGAGGCAGGGAGGTAATAAAAGCCAATAATTTGCCACAGTGGACAATCAGGGTCTGATTCTATTGGGGACTCTCTGAAAAATTGTGTGCCTTATACCTCCAATTTTTCCAATAAAGAACAAGGAAAATAGGGTCACAAATTCCATTCCACATTGGCTGAGGTTTACTCCTGGGAGTTGACTCTCAAATATGACTGTCGTGCCCTGTGCATGGGCCAAACACACTTCCCTGGCCAAAAAACACCACACTGAGACATTGAACAAGCTTTGGGCATGGGCAAGCCATACAGGTCACCTGGAAGAAGGCTGAGGTATATGAGCACAGCAATGACAGTGACTGCTATCACCCTATATGGTAATATATCTCCATTTTCTAAATAAGGATATTGTTGCTCTTAGAGGTTTTGAAACTTACCTTGTTAAGGTTCCTGTAAGATTTCTTACCTTTTCTAACCAACTACATATCCTGTGCTTCATAAGACTTCTCTACTGGAAGAAGAAGAATTCAAAAACTCTCACTGTAAGCCTCTACTCTTTTCCCAGAATTTTTACACTTCAAGATGACAGTGTGGGATCCCTGCTTTTAAACTCTTATCTAAGTTTCTGAGTGCCTGTCTCCATTGATCCAAAGATGCCATTCACTCTTCTTTTCACTCCAAAGCAGCTTCCAGTCATGCTAAAGCAGCTCCAACTCCATCTCTTCCATTTCCCAGAGGCTGGTGGTAATTGCTGTGATGAGATAATTATTTAAATACTGTAGCATTGAGTTGGTTGTTTGCATTTCTTATCCTCTGTGAGTCTGTACACTGCCATAAGGAAGAGCCAACTCAGAATGGGACCTAGGGGCAGTTCAATGTACATTTGGCACTAGATTTTCTCCCACTGGATGTCTGATTATAAATAGAGAAATTTTTCTCTACTTATAATGGTGGTGGTAGTTACCTCCACCTTGGGAAGCATTCCCCTTAAGAAAGAAACAAGGCAGTTGAAACTGGGTTTTCTTTTTCAGAATGAAGGATGCACATTGTGTGTTCATGTGTATGTTTCAGTACACACTTCTAAACTAAATGAAATTTATAGGTCTGTTCCCATAATCTAATATATATATATATTAATATATATTAGATGTATGTGTTTGTATATACACACATATATGTACATATATGATCTTATAGAGAAGTAACTTAAAGATCATAGAGATATTGAGCTGCATGTGCTGCTTGTATATTTTGGAGATTAATCCTTTATCAGTTGCTTTGTTTGCAAATATTTTCTCCCATTCTGAGGGTTGTCTTTTCATCTTGTTTATGATTTCCTTTTCTGTACAAAAGCTTTTAAGTTTCATTAGGTCTCATTTGTTAGGGAGGGGATATGGGGATATATGTATACATATCGCTGATTCACTTTGTTATACAGCAGAAACTAACACAATATTGTAAAGCAATTATACTCCAATAAAGATGTTAAAAAAAATCATAGAACAGAATCTAAACTTGATTCCATACAAGGAATTTTACCTTATCATCCTGCTTTTCCTGAGACTACTACCAACTTAGAGGGGAAAAAATCCTTCTAAAATGAGATATAATATTCCTTCCTTCTTAAACAGAAAAGATACAACATATTAAATACTTGTTTGATGACTCAGTTACATTGTTATTTAATATCATATTCTCTGTCTTTCTCCCTTCCTCCAGTATATTTTACAATCTGCCTGGAATGTGTTCATTGTATTTATTTATTTATTTATTTATATATATTTTTGGCTGTGTCCCGTGGCATGCCTGATCATAGTTCCCCGACCAGAGATCAAACCCTCGCTCCCTGCAGGAGAAGTGCCAAGTCTTAACCACTGGACCTCCAGGGAAGTGTCTGTTCATTATATTAATGTTGCCCCTATCCCCCAACTCTGACCCAGCACCTGGACAACTTGGCTAGTTTTGTCACTTCCTCTGGAAGGTGCTCCTAAACCTTGACATCACTTTCATAGGTCCTATGCTTTATTTTAACAACATTTATCTCAATTTTAAGTTTATAGTTATATGAGTAATTATTTGTGTGATACAAGGCTTTCACTGTATATAAGCCCTATAAGGACAGAGCTCATATATTCCATTTTCACCATTGTATTTCCAACAAAATGTTTGATATAAAGTAGGCAATCAAAAATGTTTGTTGAGTGTTTGGCCAAATTGTGATTCTAAAATGTTTAGTCAAAGTCAAGGTAAAGGAGAAGAAAATGATTTCATTCTTTCCAGTATTCTTCTATTCAAAGAGTGCAGTTTTAGGGACTTCCCTGGTGGCACAGTGGTTAAGAATCTGCCTGCCAATGCAAGGGACATGGGTTCGAGCCCTGGTCTGGGAAGATCCCACATGCTGCAGAGCAACTAAGCCCATGCGCCACAACTTCTGAGCCTGCGCTCGAGAGCCTGCAAGCCACAACTACTGAAGCCCACATGCCTAGATCCTGTGCTCCACAACAAGAGAAGCCACCACAATGCAAAGCCCTCACACCACGTCAGCAATGAAGATCCAACACAGCCAGAAATAAATAAATATTTTTTTAAAAAAATGCAGTTTTAAAAATTTATAATTGTTTTAATCACAGTATAAAAATAATTCCAAATTCTGTTGGATTTGAGGCCTTATCATTTTAAATCAAGGATTTTTCCATTTACTTTCATAGTCATATTATTTAATGGCTTAAATAATGGTTTCACAATGACATTGGGTGATGGCACCACTGTAGTGTACTTAATTCTTCCTCCATGGCTGGATATTTGTTACTTTTTAAATTTTTCTTTTATGGTGTATTATCTTACAATAAAAAATCTTTCACATGCATAACACTTTAAAAATTTTTATTTATTTACTTTGGGTACATTCCCAGAAGTAGAGGTCACTATGTATATAGACACTTATTGCTCTAAAAATGTCTTTTTAAAATATTCTCTAAAAGCAATGCACCAGTTTAGATTTTTGCTAGCAATGTAGAAGCCCCATTCTCTCTTGCTGCTTCCAAGATAAATTAATTGAACAAGCTGGTACATATATCTTCACATTTTTCTCTGTTCATAGAAACTTGAAAATATAAGTATACATGAAGAAGAAAATGTGTTTGTGCATTTCTTGATTTTTTTTTTTTTTTTGCTCAACCTTCCCCCATGTAAATTAAGGAAAATCTAATATATCCTCTGAAATAATTAATAACTATTTCATTGCATGGATTCACCAAATTTATTCTTCCAATAATAGTTATTCAAGGTAGTTTCCAAGTTTTGTCTTGTTTTTGTCAGCATAAATACAGCATAATACTGTATTTAACATTCTTGTGCATAAAATGTATTTACCAATGCTTTCACTTCTAATCTCTAAAAAAAAGATTCACACAGGCCTTCCCTGTTGGTCCAATGGTTAAGAATCTGCCTTCCAATACTGGGGATGTGGGTTTGATCCCTGGTCGGGGAGCTAAGATCCCACATGCCATGGGGCAACTAAGCCTGCATGCTGAGCCTGCTGAGCCTGCATGCTCTGGAGGTCATGTGCCACAACTACAAAGAAGCCTGCACACCACAATGAAGAGCCCACCCACCACAATGAAAGATCCCCCGTGCCAAAACTAAGACCTGATACAGCCAAATAAATAAATAAATAAATATTTTTATAAAAGAGAGATTCACACAAGTGAGATAACTGAGTCAAAGGCTATCTGCCTGTAAAATTTAATAGATTTTGTCAGATTTCTTTCCAGAAAATACTATAAAATTCACCTCTCCATTACTTGAGATATATATATATATATATATATATATATATAAAAGCAACCATTTCTCTGAATCCTTGCCAGGCCTAATTGGATGCTGGTAACTTGAAGTTTTTTTTTCTTTTATGACTTGCCTGCTTCCAAATTCTGCCAATTTTTCTAAGTGCAATTTGTCTTTTTCTTATAAATTATGGGAATTGTTTTTGTAATTAATACATGCCATTTTATCTGTCATATGGATTGCAAAAATGTTTATTATAAATATATTGTTTCTATTTTTTTCTTTTTAAATTATGTGGAAAGATATGCTGATGGCTACAACTCTAACAATTTTAGGGCCCATGGCAATTGCACAAATGGAAGTCCACATACCTATGTCTAAATTTAGACATCTTATGTCTAAATACTTGAAAGCTATAAATTAAACTTATAAAATAAACTGTTAAATAAAATATATTCAATCTCCCTACCTTGAATAATATCCCTACATAATCACATGGAAAGTCAGTTTAAAATTTAGAATATACACAGTGACATAGGGATAACTGACCCATGGACCACATTACCGTGACAGTGGGAGTGATTTCTGTTCACTGGACTTCTATCAGTCATCATTTATTATTTTCATTATGCTTTCTTGAAATCTTTTGTAGACAATCATATTGCCTGTCAATAAGTGTCAGTGAGTGATAAATTATTCAGTGTTTTTACTTTTTTACTTTCTCCTCTTTTTCTCTCTCTCTTTCACTCTTTCTGCCACCCTTTCTTTTCTTCCTTTCATATTTTTTCCATTCATCAGTTCCTTCTGAACAATGTTGAGTAGTAGAAGCCATGATAGTAGTGAGTCTAGTCATGTTCCTTACTTTAGAGGAAATTATTTTAAACTGGCATGACTAATTTGATGATTGCTGTAGATTTCTGAGAGAGACATTTGATCCAGTTAAAGAAAAAAGCCTTAAGATGTATTTATCTTCTCCTAAAAATTTAAATGCTGAATGATTGTTTATTTTATCAAAATATTTTTCTGTGCCTGTTAAGATGATGTTAGAGTCTTATTTTTCCAGTCTCTTAATGTGGTGTGTAACACTTATTTCTGATTTTGAACATTCCTTCATTCCTAAAATGATCATCTATTTCTATATATATATATATATATATATATATATATATATATATATATATATACTTTACAAATTTCTATAAATATGTTTTAACTCACTTTTGGAGTTAGTTTACTAAATATTTCCAAGCCTGGCATACTCTGTGGTTTTTGAATCTGTTTTTTTAAAATATTTTGTTGTCATCTTCCTGAATTTATTTTTATTTGTGTGTCTGCCTTCAGTAACCATAAACTGTTTTCATGTTGCTTTCATTTGTTGCAGTCTCCCTTAACACAAGTTGAAGCCATTACTCTCTAGAGAGCACCAAGGTAATATTTTAAGTATGCATAGGTTCCTTTTTATTTGTCACTTGGTCATTCTGGATTTTATACATTACGTGTGTGTGTGTGTGTTGTTTGTGTGTGTATAATACTTCATTTACTGAGCTACACTATGGTTTTCCAATGTTAACTGGAGCAGGAATTGTGACCAGTGATTGGGAGATTCATCTTGTTTCCACTTAAACCTTGCCCATGTTTCTAAATATATACACCATCTGGACCCTGCAGAAGGCTATTATTTATTTAATTGACTCTTCCAGCTCTTGTTTTGTCAGTTTCTTTTCCAGTCTTCTCTGCTTTGTTCAAGATGAGTTTTGCTTTGGAACTAGACGACACTGCTTTGCTTTAACCTCCATCTTTCTTCTTAAATCCAATATAATTTATTAATGCCAAGAACCAATCATAAATATTTAGGTTCTATGAATCAGTTCAAGTATTCTCTTAGAAATAAAATACACCTTTTGAGAATATGGTCACTAAGAGATTCTTTCTGGGTCCTTAGAGGTTTTTTTTGCTTACTCATATTCTCCATTTTTTTCTTCCTGTTGTTGTCCTAAGTTTTTTTTCTTCCTAGGTAGTCTACAGATAAATTAAGTGCTACCTTGATGGATGCATTCATTATTGATTGTCAAACAAACACTAGCCCCCTGATTGAAGGGCATAGCCATGAAATATTCTTCTTGAGGTAGAAATTCTTAGCATTTAATTATATATAACAATATCTTTGGATGTATAAAGTGAATATCTAGGAAAATGGTGGTGAACTACATTCTACAATATAATAGCTATAGATAAGTCTCAACTTTATCAGCTAAAAGACATTAAAAATTTGATATACAAAAAAAATTTTTTTGTTGTTGTATGCAGACCTCTCACTGTTGTGGCCTCTCCCATTGCAGAGCACAGGCTCCAGACGTGCAGGCTCAGTGACCATGGCTCACGGGCCCAGCCGCTCCGCGGCATGTGGGATCTTCCCAGACCAGGGCATGAACCCGTGTCCCCTGCACCACCAGGCAAGCCCCAAAATATTTTTTAGGTTTTGTTTTTTTCTGTTTTTGTTTTGACCACTCAAGCAATTTTGCAATAAAATTAACTGCAAATATATTCTTATATACTGCATGTGACATTTTACTTATTTAAGATTGGTTCACACATTTTTTTTTTTTTTTTTTTTTTTTTTTTTTTTTCCTGCGTTATGCGGGCCTCTCACTGTTGTGGCCTCTCCCATTTGCGGAGCACAGGCTCCGGACGCGCAGGCTCAGTGGCCATGGCTCACGGGCCCAGCCGCTCCGCGGCATGTGGGATCTTCCCGAAACGGGGCACGAACCCGCGTCTCCTGCATCGGCAGGCGGACTCTCAAGCACTGCGCCACCAGGGAAGCCCTGGTTCACACATTTAAGATTGCCATGGCAAAGTCTGTCATTATTATTATTATTTTCCTTAATTTTACTTTTTGGATACTGAAAGATAATCTCAAAAACATTGTGGCAATTGTCATTTCTACAAGTCATGGATGAGAGTAACAGTATTATCAACAGCCTCATAATCTACCTAAATTGTTAACAATATTATGAATTTAAAATCATATACTATAATTTTAATTTTTAAATTACTATTATGGAGATTTAATATCTTTATTAGTCATTTTTATAGCTTCATTAACCAATTGCCTTTCATATTGTGACAGGAAGAGAGTTGGCATTGCCCAGGGACAAGACAAAAGGTGTACTGCCATCTTTTACACTTGCAATACAAACTGCTGTTGATTGATACTCTTTGATGGTGACTGGAAATAAAATGCTTTTACCATATCAGCAGTTACATGCCAAATGCCAGATGCTATACTGATACATTTCAGTACAGATACTCATGCCAGGCTATTGGTGTTAGTTCTATTTCCTTGTCATCAAAATTTTGAAGGCAATAAAGGGAAATGCACTGTAGTTATAATGGAGACCACCACACTTATAATTTAAGTCTTTGGTGGTGGTGTGATTTATTAAATATTTCCTGGAATAAAACATTGCTTTTTACTTATTACATTAATCAGATAGGGGCAGTTTTAGGAGCTTCCCCTTGATACTTCCTTGCATAATAACTCTTAACTTTCAGAAAAATAATTATAAAGTGAAGATGATAAACATAGCCAAAAGTTTCTACATTTATTTGAAAGACTAATAAAATAACAAACTTCTGACACAATGGATGAAATAACAATAGAAAGAGTTAGTTAGAGACAAAGAAGCAGAATGTACACACACAAGCACACATAAAAATAATATTACGTATAAAAAGGAGACATATGTTTAACTATATTGAGTATTAAAAAGAAATACACATCTAATCTCAAAAATATACCAATACATTTGAAAACTCCTAGAAAGAACACTTTGCTAAAATATGTAGCACCAAAATTTGCTCAAGGGGAAATAAATAATTTGAATAAACCTATGAATATTACAGATAATAAAAGTGTGCCCTTGAGCTTCCCTGGTGGCACAGTGGTTGAGAGTCCACCTGCCGATGCAGGGGACACGGGTTCTTGTCCTGGTCCGGGAAGATCCCACATGCCGTGGAGCGGCTGGGCCCGTGAGCCATGGCCACTGAGCCTGCGCGTCCGGAGCCTGTGCTCCGCAATGGGAGAGACCACAACAGTGAGAGGCCCGGGTACCGCAAAAATAAAAAAAAATAATAATAATGTGCCCTAAATAAGTTTATTTTACTGGTAGGATTTATATATCAGATATTACCAATATTACTTGACCAATAGTACCATAAGATAACTAAAAAAAAGAGGGAAATCTCTCAAGCTGTCTTCTAGAGTCACTATAATCTTCATGCCACACCATCCAAGTAGTGTATTTACATACTATTTTCACTCATAAATGTAGATGAAAACATCTTTAAAGTATCAGCAAACAAAATCTAGTAAAGTGTAAAATAATATCAAATGATAAAGTCCCTAGGAATGCAATAATTATGTCATTATAAATTCTGTTAGTTTTTTTTTTTTTGTAACCACATTATGAGTTAAAGTGGAAGGAAGGTCATAAAATTATCTGAATAAATATAAAAAATATATTTGATCTATTTTAGCTCCCATTTGTTCTAAAACCCTTAGAAAACTAGGAATAGTAGAAAACATCATTTACAAGATAAAGATTATCTCCAAATCACATATTAAGCCTAAGGCTAGAATATTAGAAATTGTTATTTTAATTTCAGAAATGAGAAAATTGTGTTTTTTATTACTATTCTATCAATATAGAAATGGAGGCTCTAAACAGATCAGCAGGAGTAACAAATAACTAACAATAAGAAAATTTGGAAGAAACAAATTGAATACAATAGATTTCCCATAAACAAATATACAAATTTGCTAGATACAAGATCAATATATAAAATTAATTTTATATATATATATATATATATATATATTTTTGCTGTATGTGGGTCTCTCACTGTTGTGACCTCTCCCATTGTGGAGCACAGGCTCCGGATGCGCAGGCTCAGTGGCCATGGCCCACAGGCCCAGCCGCTCCATAGCATGTGGGATCCTCCCGGACCAGAGCACGAACCCCTGTCCCCTGCATCGGCAGGTGGACTCTCAACCACTGCACCACCAGGGAAGTCCCGATTAAATATATTTTTTATCAAGTTATGGAACATATGCTTTGTGTCCTACATGTATAGTAACCATAAAATGAAAGTCCCTAGGAATGAATCTAATAAAACCTATACATCACCCTACAAGAGAAATTAAAATGCATATATGAGTGTATACATATATGTGTATATATACTTATACTTTAGGAAAGGCCCAATACTACAGGTATGTCAGTTATTCTCAAATGTATCTACACTTTGAAAGTAGGTTTAATTAAATAATCTTCCAGACTGTTTCATGGAACTTGACAAACAGTTTTTAATTGTGTATTAAAAATAAAGAATCAAGATTAGCTAAGGAGGTAATATTATACAGAATAGCCCTGAAATGAAAACAACCCACATATCCATTAACTGATGAATGGCTAAACATATATATATATATATATATATATATATATATATATATATATATATATATATATACATACAGACACACACCCATATAATGGGCTTACTTGACTGTAATAAAAATAATGAAGAATTGATACACATTACAACATGGATGAACCTGGAAAACGTTATGCTAAATGAAAGAAGCCAGTCACAAACCAAACAGGTTTTATGATTCCACTTACATGAAATGTCTAGAACTGGCAAGCCCTACAGAGACCAAAAGTAGATTATCTTGTGCTTATGACTCTGTGGGTGGTGGGGACTAGAAAGTGACTGTTACTGGGGAACAAGGTTTCATTGTGGGGTAGTGAAAATGTTCTAAACTTAAATTGTAGTGATAGTTGTACAACTCTGTGAACATACTAAAAAAAAACATTAAATTGTACACTTTAAATGGACGAATTTTGTAGTACATAAATTATATCTCATAAAGATGCAGAAAAATACTGGCTACAAAAATTTTGCAGAAGGACAGCTGTATACATTATGATGGCATGCTTTTGACACTGTGATTGACAAACAATAGAAAGTGAAAACCAACAGAGAAAGCAGATATGGACAGATACATTCATAAAAATTTGTAAAAATGGCTTTATAAGTCATTGAGAAAAAGATGGAACAGTCAACAAATGATTCTTGAAAAAATAAAATTGAATCATTCACATGATATACAAAAATAAAAATTTTAAGATTTTTTGTTCTAGTTCTGTAAAAAAGGGCATTGGTAATTTTTTTTTTTTTTTTTGCTGTATGTGGGTCTCTCACTGTTGTGACCTCTCCCATTGTGGAGCACAGGCTCCGGATGCGCAGGCTCAGTGGCCATGGCCCACAGGCCCAGCCGCTCCATAGCATGTGGGATCCTCCCGGACCAGAGCACGAACCCCTGTCCCCTGCATCGGCAGGTGGACTCTCAACCACTGCACCACCAGGGAAGTCCCGATTAAATATATTTTTTATCAAGTTATGGAACATATGCTTTGTGTCCTACATGTATAGTAACCATAAAATGAAAGTCCCTAGGAATGAATCTAATAAAACCTATACATCACCCTACAAGAGAAATTAAAATGCATATATGAGTGTATACATATATGTGTATATATACTTATACTTTAGGAAAGGCCCAATACTACAGGTATGTCAGTTATTCTCAAATGTATCTACACTTTGAAAGTAGGTTTAATTAAATAATCTTCCAGACTGTTTCATGGAACTTGACAAACAGTTTTTAATTGTGTATTAAAAATAAAGAATCAAGATTAGCTAAGGAGGTAATATTATACAGAATAGCCCTGAAATGAAAACAACCCACATATCCATTAACTGATGAATGGCTAAACATATATATATATATATATATATATATATATATATATATATATATATATATACATACAGACACACACCCATATAATGGGCTTACTTGACTGTAATAAAAATAATGAAGAATTGATACACATTACAACATGGATGAACCTGGAAAACGTTATGCTAAATGAAAGAAGCCAGTCACAAACCAAACAGGTTTTATGATTCCACTTACATGAAATGTCTAGAACTGGCAAGCCCTACAGAGACCAAAAGTAGATTATCTTGTGCTTATGACTCTGTGGGTGGTGGGGACTAGAAAGTGACTGTTACTGGGGAACAAGGTTTCATTGTGGGGTAGTGAAAATGTTCTAAACTTAAATTGTAGTGATAGTTGTACAACTCTGTGAACATACTAAAAAAAAACATTAAATTGTACACTTTAAATGGACGAATTTTGTAGTACATAAATTATATCTCATAAAGATGCAGAAAAATACTGGCTACAAAAATTTTGCAGAAGGACAGCTGTATACATTATGATGGCATGCTTTTGACACTGTGATTGACAAACAATAGAAAGTGAAAACCAACAGAGAAAGCAGATATGGACAGATACATTCATAAAAATTTGTAAAAATGGCTTTATAAGTCATTGAGAAAAAGATGGAACAGTCAACAAATGATTCTTGAAAAAATAAAATTGAATCATTCACATGATATACAAAAATAAATTAAAGATAAATTTTAAAAAGGAAGGAAGCAAAACATTAAGTCATTTTGGAGGAAATATATAAAAATATATTTATTGGGGGCTTCCCTGGTGGCGCAGTGGTTGAGAGTCTGCCTGCTGATGCAGGGAACACAGGTTCGTGCCCGGGTCCGGGAAGATCCCACGTGCCGCGGAGCGGCTAGGCCTGTGAGCCATGGCTGCTGTGAGCCTGCACGTCCGGAGCCTGTGCTCCACAATAGGAGAGGACACAACAGTGAGAGGCCCGTGTACCGCAAAAAAAAAAAAAAA
>NW_006783631.1:7553063-7555302 GCF_000442215.2 Lipotes vexillifer | reverse complement strand
AAAAAAAAAAAAAAATATATATATATATATATATATAATCTTAACATAGGGAAATATAAAAATATATTTATTTTAATATATTAAATTAACAGACAAAAAAATCACAAGCCATGGAAGAAAAGATTGATAAAGTTATGTATTAACATGTGTAAATTTCTGTGCATCAAAAAATAACGAAACTGATGTGATAAGCCACAGAACACCAGAAGTTATTTGCAACAAATATATTACACCAGAATCTAAAATAGAGAACCACAAATAAGTAGAAACAAGATAAACATTCTAACAGAGAAAGATTGTGAATAGGTAATTAACAGAAAATGAAATTCTAGTTAACAATAAACTTATGAAAATTTGCTGAACCTCCCAAGAGGATAGAGCAAACAAGTTAAAACCACAGGGGACCACCTTTCACATTACTACTCTATTTTTCTAGAGAGGGTGGAGAACAGTCAATACTAGGTCTTGATGAAGATGTAGATCAGTGGGAATGCTTGTGTAATTCTTTTGTTAATGGGATTATAGATGTTAATTGCTACAGTCTCTTCAAATAATTATTTGGTTTTTCATATTAAAGGTGATAGTACACTTATTCTGTTACCTAGAATTCTTTGTTAGAGAATCTCTCATATGTTTACAAAGGAGACACATATCTTAATTTCTATTATAGGTAACATTGCTTTGTTATGTGTGTCTATACATGGAAATACATGTGTATGCATTATACACACACCCCTACAGTAACACTATTGTTTTCCCATCAACAGAAGAATTGGTAAATTAATTGTGGTTTATTTGTACAATAGGACACTATAATCAGTGAAACTAGAAACCCTGGAATAACAGATGTCAACATGAAGAATTTGACAAAACTATTGACTGAGGAAACATACACACAGTAAGTAACCACTTAGATAAACATGAAAAAAAAACATATAACATAATTGCTTTTATATATTGTTCTATATATGTATATATTTACTATAAGAGTATATACATATACATGTGAACATGAAATCAAATTCAGATTACTGTTGATCACTGGAAAGGACAACAATTGTATCTGATGCAACCAGATAGGTATCAGGTACCACAACTAGTTTGGTAATATAAAATTTATTTATAAAGCTGCTGGTGAGATGGGAATTTTTAATTTTATTCTTTATGTGTTTGCTATATTTTAAATAATTTAAAAAACTAATTATGTGTATAACATACACTACTAATAATGAGCATTTAAGAAATATGTAATGTAATTCTCTTTATGTATTCTTTTCCACAACATAATAATTCTCCAAATTTTTGGAACCCTCAAATTATCCTCAGCAGTGTACAAATCACCCTGAATAACTTCTGAATAGCTAAATAATTTCAATATATTTGCTACTGCTACATGCCATTCTGGGCAGTTATATAGACCATGTTCTGGAATGTCTAGTCCAATGTGTTTAAAGAAAACTATAAAGAATTAAGAGGCTTAATAATTCTTGTTAAATTAATTTTAATAAGAAACTACAAATAATATTTTAAAATAAATTTTAGAGTAGGAACATGGTTACAGGTATTGAATACATTTTACTCAAATAGAGATATAATCAAATTGAAAGTCAAGGTTAGCATCATGGTGGTATGAGTTCTCTCCTTTATGTTCCCTGTTTTAACTCCTAAAATCCAGCATTCATTTACGAACAAAAATGCCTCTGAGGAAGTTGTGGGACCCAGCACCATATGCCAAGGGTCTCAGAAGGAGTATTGCCCATCTATGCATCAAGGAAGAGGATAGATCTTGGTACAAGCTGTGGAACCAGCAGGAGCCTGTGAACTAGCTTCAGCCCTCTCAGCTGTATTCACCAAGCACCTGGAGAGCACTGACTTGAACAGACACTCACGGACAAGACAGGCTTTTTAGTTGTCCAAGTATCCAGAGGAGAGATTCAAATACTCTGTTGGAAAAAAAAAAAAAAGCAAGCTTGAATGCACTGGAAAGAGTAAGAGAAATTTTAACAGTGTGCCCCTCACCTATGGTGGCACAATGTGGGGCTGAACTAGCCTGCAGTGACCTCTCCTGTGGCGGAAAAGTGGTCAGTGAGTGCTCGACTTCACCAGCCATGCATGATGCTGCTGCAGAAAAATTTTTGTACCATAGCACCCAGAGTACAAAGGCAAGACCTCCATGACAGGGGAGAAGGAGAGCAAGGAAGAGGCAAATGAGAGGGCATTAAAGGGAATGCTTCCTGCT
>NW_006783631.1:7545944-7553042 GCF_000442215.2 Lipotes vexillifer | reverse complement strand
GGGCATTAAAGGGAATGCTCCCTGCTGACTGTGTCCAGGACTCCATCAGGAAGTTCGCCTACAAACTGCTGGGTAAACATCACCTGCAGATTCCCCCAGCTGACGTAAAGGCACCCCACAATACCAAGTACCAAACCCATACTTCCCCCCATCACTATGCTGCCTGCTTCTTGCATGCTATTTCAAGGGTGACAGTGACAGCAAGCCCAGGAGACAGGAAGTGCCTGCAGAAAACAAGCCAAGGTCTAATAACAAGAGAGAAACCATAAACTTAAACATTAGTGCCACCTTCAGAAAAACAAAACAGAGGTTTCTAGCAGCCATCCTGGTGAGCTATGAAATCAAGAGAAAACACCGAAGATTAAGAATTCTGTCACAAGAGGGGGCAAGAAGCATGGAGCAGCTGTATCCATGCAAAGTCAGAGAAAACCTCAGATAAAAGTAGAACCAACAAAAAGTATCTCCCACCTGAAGGCAGCTAGTAAAGATTGTAGGAGATGACAGCTCCTTAAGAGGTAAAATAGCAATTCAACATTCCAAGGAACATGAAGAATCAAGAAAATATGACACCACCAGAAAATCTCAAAAATCTTTCTGTAACCAAACCCAAATACATGGAAATCTGAGATTTGCCCAATAATATTTAAAATAGCTATCTTGAGGAAACTCAATGAGCTACAGAAACAAAATGAAATAAAACAAGCAAACAAAAATCCACAGACAAACAAATCAAAGATAATAGAAAAACAATACATGAATAAAATGAGAACTGTAACAAAGAGTTAGAAATCATAAATAAATTTAAGAAAACACAGAAATTTTGGAACTAAAGAATTCAGTGACTGAAATGATAAATGCAAAAGAGAACATGGACAGTGAAATAGACCAAACAGAAGAGAGAATAAATGAGTTGGAGGGTAGAAATTTTGAAACAACCTAGTAAGAGGAGAACAAAGAAAAGTTAATGAATAAGAAAATAGAAAACCTTTGTGATCTATAAGACCCCAACATAAAAGCAAATATCAGAATCACTAAAGTTCCAGAAGGAAAAGAGAAAGAGAAGAGAGCATACAGTTTATTTAAACAAATAATGGCTGAGAACTTCCCAAACTTGGGGATAGGCTTGGACATTCAACTTCCTGAGGTTAATAGATTACCTCATTATTTCAATCCAAAATGAACTTCTCCAAGACACATGATAAAGAAACTGTCAAAAATCAAAGATAAAAAGGATTCCTAAGAGCAGCAAGAGGAAAAACATTGTAACCTACAAAGGAACCCCAATAGGCTATCAACAGAGTTCTCAGTAAAAAAACCTTACAGGCCAAGAGATAATGGAATGATAAATTCAAAATGCTGAAAGTGTATATATACTGAATGAAACACAAAATTAATAGAATGAAAGGTAAATCCATATGATCAACTAAGTAGATGAAGAAAATGTATTTGACAAATTTCAATATTCTTTCATGATAAAAACACTCAACAGATTGGGTACAGAAGGAACATTCTATAAAGTAAAGACCATCTATGACATACCCATAGCTAATATCATACACAGTGAGGAAAGGTTGAAAGCTTTTCTCCTAAGATCAGGAACAAAAGAAGGATGCCCACTCTCATTCAACATAGTTCTGGATATCTTAGCTAGAGCAATCATCAGGAAAGACAAAGAAATAAAATATATCCAAAATTGGAAAGGAAGAAGTCAAATTTCTGTTATTTGCAGATGATATAATCTTTTTATAGAGAGAATCCTAAAGACCCAATCAAAATCTGTTGGAACTAATCAACAAATTCAGTAAAGTAGTAGCATATAAAAACAACATACAGAAATCAGTTACATTCTATACAATAACAACAAAATATCTGAAAAAAGAAATAAGGAAAACCTATTCACAATAAGATATTTAAGGGCTTCCCTGGTGGTGCAGTGGTTGAGAGTCTGCCTGCCAATGCAGGGGACACGGGTTCGTGCCCCCGTCTGGGAAGATCCCACATGCCGCGGAGCGGCTGGGCCTGTGAGCCATGGTCACTGAGCCTGCGTGTCCGGAGCCTGTGCTCTGCAACGGGAGAGACCACAACAGTGAGAGGCCTGCATATCACTAAAAAAAAAAAAAAAAAAAGATATTTAAGAATAAGTTTAACCAAGGAAGGGATAATCTGTACAAAGAAAAACATGACTTTGTTGAAAGAAATTGAGGAAGACACAAACAATGGAAATATATCCCAATGTTCATGGATCAAAATAATTAATATTGTTAAAATGTCCATATTATCCAAAGCCATATACAGAATCAATGCCATCCCATCAAAATGCCAGTGACTTTTTTTCATAGAAATAGAAAAAAAAATCCTAAAATTTGTATGAAACCACAAAAACACTGAAAACACAATCCTGAGAAAGCTGGAGGCATCACACTTCCTGATTTTATAACAAAAAAAAAAAAAAAAAAAAAGATATTTAAGAATAAGTTTAACCAAGGAAGGGATAATCTGTACAAAGAAAAACATGACTTTGTTGAAAGAAATTGAGGAAGACACAAACAATGGAAATATATCCCAATGTTCATGGATCAAAATAATTAATATTGTTAAAATGTCCATATTATCCAAAGCCATATACAGAATCAATGCCATCCCATCAAAATGCCAGTGACTTTTTTTCATAGAAATAGAAAAAAAAATCCTAAAATTTGTATGAAACCACAAAAACACTGAAAACACAATCCTGAGAAAGCTGGAGGCATCACACTTCCTGATTTCAATCTATACTACAAAGCTATAGTAATTTAAACAGTGTGGTACAGGCATAAAAATAGACACATAAATCAGTGGAACACAGATGAAAGCCCACAAATAACCCCACCATACACATATATGGTCATCAACTAATATTTTAACAAGGGAGCCAAGAATACTCAAGGAGGAAAGGATATCTCTTCAGTGAATGGTGATGGGAAAACTGTACAATCATATGCAAAAGAATGAAACTTGACCACTACTTACACCATACACAAAAATAAACTCAAAATTATTAAAGACTTGAACATAAGATGCGAAACCATAAAACTCTTAGAAGAAAACATTGGCAGAAATCTCCTTGACCTCAGTCTTGGTAATGAGTTTTTGGATTTAACACCAGAAGCAAAGGCAATAAAAGCAAAAATAAGCAAGTGGGGTAACATCAAACTAAAACCTTGTATAAACAAAGAAAACCACCTACAAAATAGAAAGGTAACCTATGGAATGACATAAAATATTTGCAAGTCATATATCTGTTCAGGTGTTAATAAAATATAGAAAGAACTCATACAATTCAATAGCAATAAATAAATAGATAAACAAACACAATCTAATTAAAAAATGAGCAGAGGATATAAATAGACTTTTTTTTCAAAGAAGATGTACAAATGGCCAGCAAGTATATGAAAAGGTGCTCAACATCACTAATCATCAGTGAAATTCAAATCAGGACTATGATGAGATATCACTTCACACCTGTTAAAATGGCTGTTATCAAAATGACGAGATTGCAAATGTTGTCAAGGACATAGAGAAAAGGGAATCCTAGTGCACTGTTGGTGGAAATGTAAATTGGTGCAGCCACTATAGAAAACAATGTGGAGTTTCCTCAAAAGAGCAATCCCATTTCTGGGTATACATCCAAAGGAAATGAGAACAGGATATTGAAAAGATATCTGCACTCCATGTTTATCAGCATTATTCACCTTAGCCAAGTAACAGAAATAACCTAAGTATCCATCAATGGACGAATGGACAACAAAGATATAGCATATTTATCATGGAATATTATTAAGCCATGAGAAAGAAGGAAACCTTCCATTTGTGACAACTTGGATGGACCTTGAGGGCATTATGCTAAGTGAGAAAAGTCACATAGAGGAAGACAAATACTGTAGGATATCATATGTTGATGTAATCTAAAAGAGCCAAACTTGTAGAAACAGAGAGTAGAATGGTGGTTACTAGGGTTGGGGGATGTGGGAATTAGGGAGATGTTGGTCAAAGTGTACAAACTTGCAGCTAGAAGGTAAATTCTGGAGAGCTCATACATAGCTTTGTGATTATAGTAAAAAATACTGTATTATATACTTCAAAGTTGCTAAAAAAAACCCAAACAAACTAGACTTTAAGTGTCCTCACAAAAAAGAAATGATAATTATGTGACTTGAGGGCATGTTAGCTAATAATATGGTGGTAATCACATAGTAATATATAAATGTATCAAATCAACATGTTGTACATCTTTAACTTGCACAATGTTATATGCCAGTTGTATCTCAAAAAAAATAAAAAATAAAAAGCAAAAGAAACTCATTTAATGCTCTCCAGAGAGAACAATGTTGAATTCTGTAAAATGTGGACTGGGTAACATAATGCCATATGTAGACTGATGATGCTGTGCTGAGAGTGTTGGTTAAATGGTTCAGATTCCATGTCATTGAAGATGGTCATTTTAAGTATGTCTGAAGATGACCAGACATCATAAAGCTGGAAGAGCCAAAAGACAATTGTCAAATGAATGCTTCAAGTTCAAATGAGTTCATTGAGGCCAAGAAGATGACACATAATGGGAAAAGGTAAAAGATCTGCTCTTTGAAAATTCATAGAAAAAGTGTTGCACTGTATGCCATGTAGCAAACAAACAATAAATAAAAATAGGGGGATGTGTGTGTATCCTTATATATCTTAAAATATCCTTTAAAATCTAAAAAAGAATATAGAATCACTTTCCTGTACACCTGAACCTAAGACAACATTGTAAATCAACTATATTTCAATAAAAAAATTTTTAATTCCTTTAAAATAACCTTGCAACTCCTTGAAAGATCTTGAAATAACCTATATATCTTAAAATATTTGTGGAAATGTACCTAGTATTTTTTTGGTCTGTGGGGAAGGGAACTAAGGCCAGAAGACAGAGATGTGGAAGCAAAGTTTTTCACTCAATAATACCCTTTTATTTTTAGTTCTGAACGCTGTGAATATATTACTTACTCAAAAATTTTAAAATGCTAACACTAGGGGGAAAAAAAGAAAGAAAATCAAAGTCCCACTATTTACAAAATTTAAGTACCCAAGATCTAAACTACAGGGATCTTTAATTTCATGCATAGTTAAATAAAATTTTCTTTGAGGGAGAAAAAAAGTATAGTTAAATAGCAAATTACAACGCTAACAGTGTTCCCATAATCATTAAATATTCTTTTCTTATTGATCCTTCCCTGTCATTACAAAGCCTATCCATGAAGCAGTGAATTTTGAGAAGGTACTTAGGTTTTTAAGACTTGAAGGAAATTCTGTAAGGCAACAATGCTTTTAGATATCTCATTCACTCAGTTATTAATTCATTAAATGCTGAACTGATTACCTACACCATATTAGGGTAGAAAATATTCGTCCCTTATGGGCTTTGCCATCCAGCAGTTATACAGACAAACGGTAACACACACACACACACGTGCATGGACTTTGGATTCAAAATAAACATCTAGTCTAGAAAGCTTTGTGTATATGCCACAATTAGTGGCTTCAGTAAGTGATATTCAGAATAAATAATTCCTGAAATAATAAAGCCCATTAGTAATTTTCAGGGATCTATAAAGAAATGGGTTTCATTATTTCTTATACATTATAATGGCAAAGATTTATTTGAAAAAAAGACTGTGGGCTTCATGATCCACTGACCATCATGCTATAATGGTAAATAGGGGCATCATGGTGGTAGGTTATGTCTTCATACAGAAGATGAACAAAAAGCATTCTTTCCATTGTCTCTTAAGTTCAATTCTTCATCATTGTGCAGAGATTACTCTCAGTAGAGTATCTGAAGGAATTCACTCACTGTGCATGAGTTCAGAGGAGAGAAAATCTCAAAGTTGCCTGGGGTAGACACAAAAGACTTTGATGGAGAAGAATTTGGCAAATTTTTACAGGGGAAGAGGATGGGAAAAGGTAGCAGGAGACATTTCTCTGAATAGAAATTTTTCCCCCTCAGGTAGGTTGATCTTAAACAACCTCAAGTAATTTATCCATTTAATTTTCAAGAAGTCTTGATACCCAAGCAGGTGCTAGAAGTCAAGCAAGCAAATACATTTAGTATCCAGAGCGAGGCTGTGTTTTGACTTTCCTGCAGTGTTACATAATTAAGATAGGCATTGAGATAAAAGATAAGCAAATATATTGCTTTTCTATTGTCCATTTAGGTAGTCTGAGAGATTCTTCAAAATTAATCTGTGTTGAGTTGCAATACTGTTTGAATAATAATGACTGAGATTAATATAAAAACCTTCTCCAAGGAGCTAAAGGAGTTTTATGGACGTTGCCTAATTAGTCTTCTTAAGACTTCATGTAAAAGAGGGCTGGGGCTAGTGACCCCATAATCACAAATGAGAAAATGTAGATATGAAATTCTAACTAACATCATTTAGCAAAGCAGTAGTCATGGCTACTTGAAGATGCTTCCCATCCCTACCAAATGTGCTTTCTTTCATGCCAGGTGTTATCAGCTTGTTAGGTAAAGGCATGAACATGGGGCTTACAAATAGAGAAACTTGGTTTGAAATTCCTGTTCTGCTTGTTATTAAACTATGTGATTTTGGACATGTTTAATAAATCTAAAGCTTCTAGAAAGAAAATCTTTCTGAAAAATCTTCCTCATCTGTAAAATATGAACAGCCAGAATAGTGTCATTTTGAAGATTTAATTGAATAATGCATATAAAGCTCCAGGCACTGTAACTTACAGTAAGTGTTCAACCAATGTTAGTTCCCTTAACAACATAATATTAGCTCTCAAATACCACATCCAATATATCCAATACAAAGGCCAGACCAATATTTATTTTTTTAATTTTTATTGAAATATAGTTGATATACAATATTGTGTAAGTTTCAGGTGTACAGCAAGTGATTCAGTTATACACACACACACACATACATATATATATATATTAGATTATTTTCCATTATAGGTTATTACAAAATATTGAGTATAGTTCCCTGTGCTATACAGTAGGTCCTTGTTGGTTATCTATTTTATATATAGTAGTGTGTTTACGTTAATCCCCAACTC
>NW_006783631.1:7521979-7545934 GCF_000442215.2 Lipotes vexillifer | reverse complement strand
TCTTTCCCTTTTTGTAACCACTAAGGAGAACAGTATGTAGGGTCCTTAAAAACCTAAAAATAGAGTTACCATATGATCCAGTGAAAACTATAATTCAAAAGAATACATGCACCCCAGTGTTCTTTGCAGCACTATTTACAATACTCAAGACATGGAAGCAACCTAAGTATCCATCGACAAATGAATGGATAAAGAAGATGTGGTATATAGACACAATGGAATATTACTCAGACATAAACAGGAATGAAATAATGCCATTTGCAGCAACATGGTTGGACCTAAAGGTTATCATGCTAAGTGAAGTAAGTCAGGTAGAGAAAGACAAATATCATATGATATAGCTTATATGTGGAATCTAAAAAAATGATATAAATGAACTTATTTACAAAACAGAAATAGATTTACAGACATAGAAAACTGAACCAATATTTATATAACATATTATGTTGACTTAAAAGGATCAGTCTGCATTCTATTCCTTCAGCAGAGCCTTGACCAACTTCTGGACCCCGTCTCATGCTCCAGCGCACTAAGCGGCTTCCTGTATCTCTCCATCGCTGTACAACAGACTCTTATACACTCTAAATCTTTTCTTTCTCACTTTTCTCTCTGCTTGCCCACAACACATGTTCCTCATTTTGTGCCCCATTTGTACAGGAATTTTCTAAGTGATCTTTTTATAAACTCATTTATGTTAAGTTATTAGTGGTTTGAACAAATTGTCTTGGAAAGTCCCTTCCAGTTTTTTTTTTTCTGCATAAATGAAGCAACTGCCCAAGAGGTGAATCCTACAATTTCACACACTGCGAATATTTAAGGCAAGATTTAAGGATCATTGTCTATACTGCTTCATAAGTCATGTGGGTGGGTGGGATAGGGGTTCAAACACCTACTCACATGCAGGAACTTTATAATCATCTTTTCTAATTAGGAGCACTAGCAGTGTCTGTTATACCAGTGTATTTTATATAGAAAAAAAAAATACTTGCTCTCACCCTCAAAAGGATAACATTTAAGTCAATTAATTATGTGATAACCTTATCTTTTATCTGCATGTATACACAGCCACATACATAAGCAAGTTAATTTTAAAAATAACATCAGGAATTCCGAGAAATTATGTAATTGTATCCTAAATCACACATAACTGCTAAAACCAGTGTACAAAATTTAGAGCATAATGCTTAGCATTTGGCACATAATACAGATTCTTTTTTTTTCATGAACTGACTGATAAGATCCATGGTCTTTCTGATAAAATGTTGTCATACTATACCATCAAGCCCAGATTAAAAATGCAATTTTACTTAAACCCAACTTATTATGTTTTATGTCCAAGTGCCCTGAGAAAGGAAGGCAAAGAGAGCTCATAGGTGTGTGTTTTTAGTGGAAAAGCTAAACATAAAAGTGAGATTGAGTTGAATTTTGAACATACTTAGTTTGAAATACAAGTGGCATATTAAAGTGGAGATGTCAAATTCAGACTAAGGTTTATGTGTCTGGAACTTATAAAGGTGCTCTGGAGTTATGAACTTCAGAGGCACTAGTATACAGACAATATATGAAACTATTCCACTAAGCTTATAATCAATAGTTTACTGCATGTATTTTACATAATATTTTACTGCATGTATGTTGAGTAGATTATAAACTTCTTAACATAATGTCTGAGGAAACAAGATCACCAACACTGGACTAAGTGTAGCAATTATCAATAAATACTCATTAAGTTGATTTGCTTTGACATGAATAAGCTGTGTGACCATGTTTCTTTCAACCTCTATGGGCTTCAATTTTATTATCTATAAAATGGGGGTCTGAGCTAGGCACTGTTTCCAATTCCTTGTCAAGTCTAAAGCTCTGATTTTATATATTGTTGAATTGTACTATATATCTCTTGTTGGTAGTTTATTAAATGCTTGTATATGGATCTTCAAAAGCCCCCGATTAAGTGAGATATCCTAGTTGTCATTCTGGGTGAGGAAATAAGGGCCTGACTTATGCCCTAAAAATAATTTTATTGTACATAAGTCTATGTGGCCAGGAAATATATTTGGTTCAAGTGGTTGGTTTTCTTATTGAAAAATAATACTGAATGTTTCATCCTGTTTTATCTATATGAGAAAATTTATTTGAGGTGACTTTTATGAATGTGTGACTTTTCACCTATTATGTCTCAGAGAATGGAATACAATTGGAAAATACTTTTTGGTACCAGAAATTTGAAAGTTATCCACTCAAAGGAATTCTATTATGAAGAAACAGGTGATTTTTCCAAATATAAGGTAGCACTGTGAAGATGGGTATTTGTTTTCTATTTGGGTATTGCAGAGATTTCAAAAGATCCTCTTTTTCTGTCATTTCTTTCTCAAAGTATGTTTACTACTTATAGGGTCTTATCAAGTAACTTATGTTCAATGAGCCTCTGTTTTCTCACATCAAAATATTGATATGTTCAAGAACTGGTTCAAAAGGTTAAAATTAGTTTTAAATAATATTACATAAAATTGAATGTATAATTATATGAATATATTTATATTATTTAACATAATTTTATCAAACACAATATTTTTGTATTTTTCACGCTCAACACATGTATTTAACATTTTATTCTGTTTATATTTTAGTAACGGACACATAGTGTGTGCTCAGTGACCATACACACACACACACACACACACACACACACACACACATATATATATGCATAGATATATATATCTATGTAGTGATACCCATATATATATGTATACCCATATACATGTATATATATATGTATATATACACACACACACACACACACACACACACACATATATATAACAAGAGGAAAACAAAATGAGAAATGGTGTTCTGTGCTCAAAATAACTTTAAATCTTCTAGAAGGGAATTTATGTGAGGTAAAACAACATAATGAAGGCCATAAAAGAGGTAAGTAAGATGCTCTTGGTATTTAAAGTAAGGGGTGGTTATATCCAGTGGTAAGAAATCAAGAATTATTGGGGTGTCCTGGCCTTGGGAGTCTCCAGCCTAGAGAGAGAGATCTTCCCTTAGATGTATTGATACTTATACAATTAGTTTCTTCTGATTGGTGTGAGAAGACATTTATTTTTCAAAAGAATACCCTCAGTAATAAAACAGCAGTGAGTGGCCAAGTCTAAATGAGAAATCTGGGAACGTTTCTCCGAGGTTATTAGATTTGAACTGGGTCAGTAAGCAGAAAGGTGTCATCAAATGGGACGGGAGGGTCCAGAGTGTGTGAGGGGACTGGAGAGTGACCTGGCTGGCAGTGAGGACCTTGAACAAACACTCACACACTGGGTAGGGAGACAGAGCAGGAAATGAGCTAGAAATTGGTGTTGGGGAAATTTTGAAGATGACTTTACATGCCACAGAGGTGGTTGGCTTTTATTATTATTACCATAGAGGAACCCCAGATGCCTCTTTTAAGGAATGAGTACTACAGTTACATAATTATCGGTGTGTTGTAGAAAAGAGACTCTGGTTGCCGTGTGAAGACTGTAATAAAAGAAGTGGCTGTTCGGCAGGTAGTGCATTAAGAAGACATATCCAGAATAAAAAAAATAATAATACATAAGGAAACAAACATGAAAACAATGGCATGGGAAATTAAAGGACAGGGCAGGATGGCACACCCTATGAATTTTCTACAAATAGAAGTGAAGCATGAAGATTCACTGATTAAATGTAACATTCGTATAAAACTGGCAGCAGATCATTAGGGGAACTTCCTGAGTTTGTTCCAAGAGAGGATGATTGGAATTAGAGAGAGAATTGAATGTCATTTGTGTAGAGATGACTGTGACAAACACAAGAGAGGGTCATATCTTCAAGACAGTCTCTTAATCTATTAAAGAAAAAAAAAAAAGAGAGAGAGAAAAGGAATTTTGTACAGATAACCTAAAAGATCTTCCCTCCATGATCAAATTGATGCTGGGCATTTATTAAATACCAGGTGCTGTTTCATGTCCTGAAGATACAGGTAAGTAACTTTGCCAAGGACTTTGCTCTAATGGAACATAGAGTATAGTGGACAGAGATGAAGAGTTTGTACTTAAATAAATATGTAGATCAATAGTTAGGATAACTTTATGTTTCAGTCATTGCTAAAATTAAAGATGAGATGGTAGCAGTAAGGCAGAGGTGAAGTCAGACACCTCAGATACAGGTCCTTTTAGGATTCCCTCACTGAAGGGGAGGCATTTGAGATGAGAACTTAAGTAATAAAAAAGAATGAGCCAGAAAGTGATCTGGAAAGGGCTGTCTCAGGCAGAAGAAGGAGGAAGTGCAAAGTTTCCAAGAGAGAGAAGCTTTGCATATTTCGGAAACAGAAAGGTCACAACGGATTGTGAGGGTGCGGGGTGAGTAAACTGTAGGAGACGAAGTTCAGAGTGGCGGCTGAGAGAGGTGGGGGCAGGGATTTCTAAGCTTCCAGGTGGTCTGAAGAGATGAATCTTGTATTAAAACCCATACCGCAGCTTTCTGTGGCATCAGTCTGCAAAATGTTGCTCAAAACAAACAAATGGAATGCCTCCACTTAGTAACTTTAGTCAAAGGATGTATCTCATGGGGTTTAAAATTACTTTCAATGGCTTTATGTACTCTTGAGCTTTGTTTCCCTATTGCATTTCTTGCACACGTTTGTATGTATACACAGGTGCAGAAGGTAAAGACAAAATTAATTTAGTCACTAAAATGAAAAACTTCCCACCAGTGCCATTGGCTATCCTACCATACAGCCACCAGGTTGGATTAGGGTAAAGGTTAATAGAGCCACTGTGTGCCAAAAAACAAACAAACAAAACCTCTTCATGCAGTGTCTATAATCCGAAACACAGCCATTTCCTCAAAGCCTAATTCAGAACTCTTTCTCCCAGAGCTGTTTTCGTTTCTCTTCCCTGCATCACAGCACAGATGGCTATTTGACGGTGCAAGCAGATGAGCAGAAGCTTTTTACCACCTGTACATCCAAAATGACCAACATCAGAGAGGTGAGTTAGAGAGAAAAGGCCAAACACAGTCCTGTCCAAATGCAAAGATCATTTAGGACCATTTAAAACCCACTTGCATCAACACACTGAAAATTGACAGTCACTAAAATTGATCTCAGTAGAGCTATTTCAAGATGTCTAGGTTTCCTTTCAGGCATTGCCACTGTGTATTCACAACCAGATTTCCCTGACTCTCTCTTGTTCTGAATTAAGTCTACCTTTTCATCTTTGGAATCCCAGAATGTCCTCCTGTGACTGGTGTTGAGCAGACACTCAACAATTATATGACTTGAATACACAGAAGAAGCAGGACAGCACAAAGTAAGAACAGAAATACGAAAGCACCAAGTACAATTTCTCATGTTAATAAAACTTCTGTTATACCTAAGTTCATTTAAACATTATGTATCTTTAAAGATATAGTTTATCCAACTAGTAGCTTTTTAGATATGTCATTTGTTCCCATTTTTCTATAATAAATAATGATTTCAAAAAGGGTCTGAGTCTTTGTACCTGCCCTTAAATTTTGATGCAAATGTAATACTGATCTAAAATAGTTGTCTTAATTTTAGGTGTAAAATAATAATTTAAGAAAGAGAGTCTACAATCTTCTGGGTCAAAGGCCAGATAGTAAATATTTCAGGTTATTTTGGTCATGCTGTCTCTGTCTCAATTATTCAACTCTGTGGTTGTAGTACAAAAATTCTATAGACAATACATAATTGAATAGATATGGCTGTCTTCTCATAAAGATTTATTTTTTTTAAAAAGGAAGTGGGTCAAATTTGGCCAGTGAGGAGTCATATCAGAAGTTTTCTTAACACTGGTTTACAGTGTATTATATGCACCCACATGTCGGACCACTGCTTTAGTATCCGAAAAGTGTAATTAGTCAAAGAAAGTAACATTTTAAAATTCCTTGGTACATGTTGTCAAATTGTTTTTACAATCTGTAATACTAAAAATATTAATGCATATATATGGCCATATCTTCACACTCTCAATATATCTACATATATAACAATATATAGTTACATATTCTCTCTATTACTCCATTTCATATAAGGGACTTGAGCATCTGCAGATATTGCTATACACCAGGTGCTCCTGGAACAAATCCCTCGTGGATACCAAGGTACCACTGTATATAACTATATAACTGTGTGTGTGTGTGTGTGTGTGTGTGTGTGTGTGTGTGTGTATATATATATATATATAATACATATATAAATGTATACACGCATATGTATATATACACACATCTACATACATATGCATATGTATATATCCCTAAATTTGTTTCTTTCAAAATAAGAATAATTTTTCCTACAAGTTCTCTCATCAGTCACATGTTTATGAAAATGATATTCCATTTTATACTATTATTGTTATTATTACTTTTTATAAGCCATAGATTTGCTATAAATATTCTGGCTCATATTATTGAAATAAAAAAATCTAATCATTTATTTCTCTTGCTTGGCTAATTGTTCTTACTAGAATTTTCAGTGCTATGTTGAGTAGTAATGGCAGAAATGGTCATATTTGTCCTGTTCCTCATCTTAGTGGAAAAGATTTCATTCTTTCCTCACTGAGTGTAAAGTTGGCTCTGGTGTGTGTGTGTGTGTTTTGTTTGTTTTATGTATGTCATTTACCATGTTGAAGACATGTCCTTCTGTTTGTAGTTTACTGAGTGTTTTTATCATGAAAAAGACATTGAATTTAGTCGAATACTCTTTCTACATCAATGGAGATTGTCAGTTGTTCATTTTTTCCTTCATTTCATTAATGTAGTATAATATATTGGTTGATTTTTGTGTATTGAACCATCCTTCCAGTCCAGGAATAAATCCCAGTTGTTCATGGTGTAGAATCCTTTTAATATGCTGTTGAAATTGTTTTGCTAGGGTTTGGTTGAGGATTTTGGTATCTCTAGTCATATGGGACATTGGTCTCTAATTTTCTTTTCTTGTATCAATAATTGTCTTCATCTGACGGTGGTATGAGGGTAATGCTGTCCTTATAGACTGAATTAGGAAGTGTATATTTGGAAGTTTCAGAAGGATTGGTGTTAATTTTTTAATGTTTTATAGAATTCACCAGTGAAACCATCTGGTCCTGAACTTTTCTTTGTTTAGAGTTTTGTGATTATTGATTACATCTCTTTACTAGTGTAGGTTGATTCAGATTTTGTTTCTTCTTGGATCAGTTTTCATAGCTTGTGTGTTTTATAGGAATTTGTTCATTTCATCTAAGATATCCATTCTGCTGTCATACAATTGTTCATAGTGTTCTCATATATATGCCTATAAAACCTTAGTAATTTCCCTATTTTCTTTATGATTTTAGAAATTTTGGTCTTCCTTTTTTCATAATACATCTAGCTCACGGATTCTCAATTTTGTTTCTTTTGAGAGAATCAGCTTTTTGTTCCGTTGAATTTCTCTCATTTTTTTAGACTCTGTGTGCTAATCTTTATTATTACCTTTTTTTTTCTAGATGTGGATTTAGCTTGTTCTTTTTTCTCTAGTCCCTTAAGTTGTAAATTAGGTTATTGATCTGAGATAGTTCTTTTTAAATGTATGCATTTATAGCTATAAATATATCTCTTAGCACTGCTTTTGCTGCATCTTGTAAGTTTTGACATGCTGTGTTGGTTATTTTGTTTTGTTTGTTTTTTCTTTAAATTTTTTGGCTGTGTTGGGTCTTCCTTGCTGTGCACAGGGTTTCTCCAGTTGCAGCGAGTGAGGGCAACTCTTAGATGCAGTGCATGGACCTCTTATTGTGGTGGTCCCCTTGTTGTGGAGCACGAGTTCTAGGTGTGTGGGCTTCAGTAGTTGTGGCGCATGGGCCTAGCCACTCCACAGCATGTGGGATCTTCCCAGACCAGGGATCGAACCTGTGTCCCCTGCATTGGCAGGCAGATTCTTAACCACTGCACCACCAGGGAAGTCCCAACATGTTGTGTTTTTATTTTCATTCAGCTCAAAGTATTTTCTAATTTCCCTTGTGATTTTCATTTTAACCCATTGATTGAGTATGCTAACTTTCACATATTTTAATTTTTTTTCCAGTTTTCATCTTATTGATTTCTGATTTCATTCCCTTGCAAGCAGAATGATACTCTGTAAGATTTCAATCTTTCAAAATTTATTAAGACTGTTTTGTGACCTAATATATATTTCCATGGTGGGATGTGTTTTATAGATACTTGAGAAAAATGTGCCCTATGATATTGTTGGATGGACTGCTCTCTATATATATCTATTAGATCCAATTGGTCTGTATTGTTCAAGGCCTCTTTTGCCCTACTGATCTTCGGTCTGGTTGTTATCCAGTATTGAAAGTGAAATATTGTAGAACTGTCTATTTCTACCTTCAATCTGCCGGTTTGATACACATATAGTCTATTTTATTTAAGCTTATTTTGTCTGATATTAGTCCAACAACTCTATTTTTATTTTTGTTATTACTTGCATAGAATGTCTTTTTCCAGTCTTTCACCTTCAATCTATTAATATCTTTAGATCTAAAGAGAACATATACTGGATCATGTTTTTTCATCCATTCTGTCAGTCTTTGCTTTTTGCTCAGAGATTTTAATGCATTCACATTTAAAGTAATTCTGATATTACTTCTATCATTTTTCTTTTTGTTTTCTGTATTTCTTGAACTTTTGCTTCATCATTTCTCCATCAAGTCTTTCTTTTGTGTTTAGCTAGCTTTTTTAGTGATACATTTTGATTCATTTCTCATTTTTCTTTTTGTATATTCTGTAAAGTTTGTATTTTATGTGGTTACCATGGTGATTACACCTAACATCCTAAAGACATAACAATTTAATATGAATTAACACAAAATTAACATCATCCACATACAGAAATTTGACTCCTACATCACTCCTCCATCTTTATGTTAGTCATAGCACAAATGACAACTTTATGCATTGTGTGTCTGACAATATAAATGATTATATTTTTGCATTTGTATTTTAAAGTCTGTAGAAAAAAATTTTAATGGAGTTAAAATGAAAATTATGATAATACTGGCTTTACATTTGCCCATGTATTTACCTCTGTCAGGGAACTTATATTTTCATATGGTTTTCAGTTACTGTCTAGTGTCCTTTTTGTCAATCTAAAGGACTCTTATCAGTATTTGTTAAAGGTCAGGTGTCGTGGTTATCAACTCCCTCAGACTTCATATCTAAATGTCTTCATTCCTCTATTTTTCAAAGGACAGTTTTGCAGGATATGCTAAGAAATCAGCTGATAAGAAATCAGCTGATAATCAAATTGCAGATTCCTTGATATAACAGGTCACTTTTCTCTTCCAGTTTTCAGGATTTTCTCTTTCTCTTTTTCTTTAAACAAATCAATTACAATGTGTTTCACTGTGAGTCTTTTGGAGCTTATCTTAATTAGAATGCACTGAGTTTCTTGGATATATATATTCATGCCTTTCATTAACTTTGGGAATTTCTAGCCATTATTTCTTCAAATGTTCTCTCTGCTTCATTTTCTCTCTCTTATCATTTAAGGATTCACATAATGTATTGATCTGCTTGATAGTGATTAACAGGTCCTTTATGTAGTGTTCATTTTTCTTCTTCCTTTTGCCTTCTGTTCTTCAAACTCAGTAATTTCAACTGTCCTGTATTCAGTTAATTGATTATTTCTTCTTCCAGCTCAAAGTTACTGTTTAACTCCTTTGGTAAATTTATTTCCTGTATTGTTCTTTTCAGCTCCAGAATATTTGTATGGTTCTTTTTTATAATTTCTATCTTTTTGTTGATATTCTTTTGTTTCTATATAATTTTCCTGATTTCATTTACTTCTTTATCCATGTTTTTCCTTAAATTTTTGAGCATATATAAGGCACATGTTACAAGATATTAATGTAAAATTTTATGACCTTGAATACTTACTGTGATTATTTAAGGATGTTGTCTTGTTCTTAGATTATATGTGATGAAATGTTTAGGGGTTGAAAAATTAAGGTACTAATTTTTACAGATTCAGAGATTTATCAGTTTTTATTAGTTAATATGTATTTTTGGAATTTTGAGGAAGAGGAATATTTAGGTAGAAAAACAAAATCCAAATGAATACAGCTTGTAGATTTAATTTTATTAAAATTTGATGCAAGTGTGAGATTAATGACAGGAAATATTTCAAGAATTGAACAACTGAGCATTACGTGTATATTTTTATATTTGTTAGCCTGGGTATTTATCTGACATATAACACTTGTAAAGTGTCTTATCAAATGAACATTAACACTGTCAGTACTTAATAAAATATAGACAAATATCCTGTGAAATGAATTTTAAAAAATCATCAATGTATCTCACTCAAGGTAAAAATTCCAAATTATTGATTGTCACTAAATAAAGGGAAAAAATTTAAGCAATAACATCATTGTAGGCACATATCTCTATAGAACATATTTTCTTAATGTAGTAAAATGCAACGTCCTTTGTGATAATAACTATCATCCAATTTGCTATATAGGGAGCATATCTCAATAGAATAAAGGTCATTTATCACTAATCGGTAGCTAACCTCAGTGATGAAAAGCTAAAAGCTTTTCCCCTAAAGTCAGGCACAAGACAAAGATGCCCACTCTCACCACTTCTATTTAACAAAGTATTGGAAGTCCTAGCCACAGCAATCAGACAAAAATAAATAAATAAATAATTTTTAAAAAGGCATCCAAATTAGAAGGGAAGAAGTAAAACTGTCACTATTTGCAGATGACATGATACTATTTATAGAAAAGCCTAAAGTCTCCAACAGAAAGCTATTGGAACCATAATGGAATTCAGCAAAGTTGCAGGATACAAAATTAATATACAGAAATGTTTCCTTTCTATACATTAATAATGAACTATCATAAACATAAACTAAAATTTTTTTTTCAATCACATCAAAAAGAAAAATATACCTAGGAATAAACTTAACCAATTATGTGAAAGATCTATACTCTGAAAACTATAAAATATTAATTAAGGAAATTGAAGATGATACAAAGAATTAGAAAGAAATTTCAACGTTCTTGGATTGGAAGAATTAATATTGTTAAAATGACCACACTACCCAAAGCAATCTACAGATTTAATGCAATTCCTATCAAATTACCTCTGACATTTTCCCACAGCACTAGAATCAATAATCTTAAAATTTATATGGAACCACAAAAGAATCCAAATTGCTAGAGCAATCCTGAGGAAAAAGAATACTGAAAATATTACACTCTTTAATTTCAGACTGTACTACAGAGCTACAATAATCAAAATAGCAAGATACTCAAAAAACAGACACATAGATTAATGGAATAGAATAGAGAACCTAGTACTGAACACATGTGTCTATGTCAATTAATCTACAACAAAGGAGGCAAGGATATACAATGGAGAAAAGACAGTTTCTTCAGTAAATGGTGCTGGGAAAACTGGACAGCTACATGTAAAATAATGAAATTAGAACACTCCCTAACACCATACACAAAAATAAACTCAAAATGGATTAGAGACCTAAAAGTCAGACCAGAAACCATAAAACTCCTGGAAAAGAACATAGGCAGAATACTCTTTTACATAAATCAGCAATATTTTTTTGGATCAGTCTCCTAAGGCAAAAGAAACAAAAGCAAATAAACAAATGGGACTTAATTAAACTTAAAAGCTTTGGCACAGCAAAGGAAACCATTGACAGAATGAAAAGACAACCTACTGAATGGGAGAAAATATTTGCAAATGATATGACCAATAAGAGATTAATATTCAAAATATATAAACAACTCATACAATTCAATATCAAAAAAATAAATAACCCAATTAAAAACTTAGCAGAAGACCTGAATAGACATTTTTCTAAACAAAACATATAGATGGGCCTCAGGCACATGAAAAGATGCTCCACATTGTTAATCATCATAGAAATTCAAATTGAAATCACAATGGGATATCACCTCACAACTGTCAGATGTCTATCATCAAAAAGACCAAAACTAACAAATGTTGGCAAGAATATGGAGAAAATGGAACCCTTGAACACTGTTGGTGAGAATGTAAATTGGTACAGCTGCTACTGAAAACAGTATATAAGTTCCTCCAAAAACTAAAAATAGAACTACCATATGATCCAGCAATTCCACTCCTGAATATATATCCCCCCACCAAAAGAAAATGAGAACATCCACTCAAAAAGATACATGCACCCAATTTTCATAGCAGATTATTTACAACAGCCAAGATATGGAAACAACATAAGTGTCCATGAACAGATGAATGAGTAAAGAAGATGTGAGATATATATATATATATAACTATATTTCTATTGTATAAATACATATATGTGTGTGTGTATACATACATATATATATATATATATATATATATATATATAGAGAGAGAGAGAGAGAGAGAGAGAGAGAGAGACACATAATGGAATTCTACTGAGCTTCAAAGAATACTGAAATTCTGCCGTTTGCAACAATGTGAATGAATCCGTAGGGTATTATGCTTAATAAAATAAGTCAGACCAAGAAAGACAAATACTGTGTGATATCACTTATATATGAAATCTAAAAAATAATACAAATGGACGTATATAACAAAAGAGAAATAGACTCACAAATATAGAGACCAAACTAGTGATTATCAGTGGGGAGTTTGAAGGGAAGAGGGGCAAGACAGGGGTATGGGATTAAGAGATACCAACTAGGGCTTCCCTGGTGGCGCAGTGCTTGAGAGTCCGCCTGCCGATGCAGGGGACGCGGGTTCGTGCCCTGTTTAGGGAGGATCCCACATGCCGCGGAGCAGCTGGGCCCGTGGGCCATGGCCACTGGGCCTGCGCGTCCGGAGCCTGTGCTCTGCAAATGGGAGAGGCCACAGCAGTGAGAGGCCCGCATAACGCAAAAAAAAAAAAAAAAAAAAAAAAGAGATACCAACTACTATATATAAAATAAATAATATATACAGCATGGATATATTGTACAGTACAGGCAATATAGCCAACATTTTGTGATAACTTATGGATTATAATCTGTAAAAATATTGAATCACTATGTTTTACATCTAAAACTAATATAACTGTGTAAATCAACTATATTTCTATTGTATAAATACATATATGTGTGTGTGTATACATACATATATATATATATATATATATATATATATATAGAGAGAGAGAGAGAGAGAGAGAGAGAGAGAGAGAGGGAGAGAGAGAGAGAGTCTATAAAAGTAAAAGAAACATTGCATAAGCACTATAATCTAGCAGATAAAGTTGTTTCCCAGGAGGGTATATCTAATAGCTCTGACACTTTCCTACAATCATGTTGGACTGGAATGGTTAGATGAATGAATGGAAGATGGTGGAACCAGCCTTCTCCATGTTGGAATGTAAGGTTATGTATAAACAAGGGAAGGGGCTAGCATGACCCATGTGGTTATGGATTTTAGTTGGAGACATTAGTATGAATTCATAGTTAGTTAAAGATATAGAAGATTGGCTGTAAATAGGTATATATATATGCACCTGGTTACTGAACATACATGTATTTCCTTGCTCTGCCAGGTGAGAAGGCCTAGAAGCAATGTCTCAGTAGCACTGAGCATATTTAGTGAACAGATCTTGGTTTGAATTACTATTCTCCAATAAAAAGAACCAGACCTCTTTAGGGAAAAGACTGATTTGGGGACTGAGGCCATAAATATACAAGGTGAGCCTGGAGCATCATGTGGTGCCAGAAAATGTGTTAAAAAAAAAAATGTATACATACATATATATATATATATATATATATATATATATATATATATATATATATACACACACACAGTATTATGGGAAACACAAAGATGAAAAAAACAGGGCCTCAGCCCTTCAAGTGTTCCCGCATTAGGATGGGAGAGGAAGCCAAGCAAAAATCATTATTTTAAAAGAGATGGCTATCCCAAGACATGGAAGCAACCTATATGTCTACCAACAGATGAATGGATAAACAAGATGTGATATATATATATACACACACACACACACGATGGAATATTACTCAGCCATTGGACCTAGAGATTATTATACTAAGTTAAGTTAAGCCAGAGAAAGCCAAATATCAAATGAAATAACTTACATGTGGAATCTTAAAAAAATACAAATGAACTTATGTACAAAACAGACTCACAGACATATATATATATATATATATATATATATATATATATATATATATATATATATGTATACACACACACAGTATGTCAAAGAAACACAGGAATCAAATGAAATTGCTTCAATGGTCAAAGCTGGGACAACTTAAGCATTAAAATAAATACCATAGTTTTGAATTAAAATCTAAAGTGTGTGTGTGTATATGTATATATATCCATACTGATAACATATACATATCTCCATACTGATTATACTTTAATAAATTATTAAATACATATATATTTGGGAAACCAAATATTCTGTGCAGAAGAATTCCAAATAATTTACTTAAAATTCTCCCTTGAAGAAGACAGAGCATATCTCTCCACTCAAGCGTGGGTACTGCACAATGAATTTCTTTCAAAGAAAACAGTGCAGAAAGGGAGATAAAAAGAATAAGTTTACAGTGAAGAAATCTGTCAAACACTGTTAACCTTTAAAAAAATAAACTGATGTTGCTACTAAAATAACTAGCTCTTTTTTTCAAGTAGCAGAGAATTGCCATTTGGGACAAGAAAACTACGATAAGCATAGGCAATTCTGGAGAGCAGAGGAGAGAGGCTTGCTTTATAGAAGAAAGGAGGGAACTGGGGTGGCGGTGGTGGCTCTTCACTGTCCCTGGGCAGTGGGCAGCTTGTTTTTGGGTCAGGAGGAAGCCTTTCTTCCTGATTGCGTCTGTGAGCTGCTGCTGATGCCTGTGTGAGACCTCCCCCCTTCAGGGCTTCCCCACTCCACCTTAAGTGAGGGTCCTTTCATGCTTTTCCACACTATCTCAGCAATGTGATCAAGATTAACATGTTGATAGTTAATATCAACATGATATGATAAGAAAATACAATTTACCTCTGTGGTCTTCCTTCCCAAAACCCATAACTCCAGTCTAATAATGGGAAAAGCATCAAACAATGATCCAGCAGTCCCACTCCTGGACATACATCCAGACAAAACTCTAATTTGAAAAGATACATGCACCCCATTGTTCATAGCAGCACTGTTTACAGTAGCCAAGATATGGAAACAACATAAATGTCCATAGACAGATGAACGAATAAAGATGATGTGGTAATATATGTAATGGAATACTATTCAGCCCTAAAAAGAATGAAATAATGTCATTTGCAGCAACATGGATGGATCTAGAGATTATCATACTAAGTGAAGTTAGTCAGACAGAGAAAACAAATACCATATTATATCACTTATATGTGGAATCTAAAATATGACATAAATGAACTTATCTACCAAACAGAAACAGACTCACAGACCTAGAGAACAGATTTGTGGTTGCCAAGCGACAGAGGGTTGGGGGAAGGAGGGACTGGGAGTTTGGGATTAGAAAATGCAAACTATTTATATAGGGAATGGATAAACAACAAGGTCCTACTGTATAGCACAGGGAACTATATTCAATATCCTGTAATAAACCATAATGGAAAAGCATATAAAAAAAGATCATATATATATATATATGAATAACCTTATTGTACACCATAAACTAACACATGGTAAATCAATTATACTTCAATAAAAAATTAAAAAAAGAAAAAATCAAAACATTCCAGTTGATGGATATCCTAAAAAATACTTGAGCGGAGCTCCTCAAAATCCTTGAGATCACCAGAAACAAGGGAAGCCTGAGAAATTTTCATAGACCACAGGAGGAGTTTTTCTTCAGAAAACTACTAAATGTAATATGATATCCTGGATGGGATTCTGGAACAGAAAAGGATGCTACATCAAAACTGAGAAAATGTGAGTAAAGTTTGACTTTAGTTAATTATAGTTTATCAACATTGGGTCACTATTTTTAACAAATGAATCATGTAAAATAATATCAATAGGGGAAACTAAGTGTGGGTTATATGGGAACGCTCAGAGCCCTCCTAACAATTATTTTGTAAATTGAAATGTAGGTATCTAAGTACTTATGTTCCAGGCCCTTTAGAGGGAAGGCAGATCAAGGGATGAACAAAACAGATGAAATTCCTGCCTCACTGATCTCATATACTAGGGAGAACAGACAACAAACAGGTAAACTAATAAAAAAGATAATTTTTTACATAATGTAAAATGATAAGAAGGGAATGAATCAGATGTTAAAATAAATAGTGTCTTTGTGAGGCACAAGAGATGATGAGAGAGACAGGTATTTAACCAGGTTATCAGCAAGGCTAGTTACAACATTAAAAACCACAAAGCTTGTGACCATTCACTCATATACTATTCAAAATAAAACAGCCATTTTAAAATAAGTAAAACATTTTCCTATTTTTTTTTCCTTTTGACAATTAAGTTATTTTTTTTTAATGCTCACCCAAAAACCCTGCTTACTGCAGCACTAACAATACATTTTTTTCTGGGCATCAGGTAACTACATCTGAGCTCAGATCTGGAAGGTAAGAAAGAATCAGAGATTTCAAAAACAAGGAAGGGCCAAAATAACAATGGCTACAGCAACAATAATAATATTAACTAAAATATGTTGATCACTTCCTATATGTCATAGATTATTCTTAGTGTTTTACCGGTACTATCTGCTTTGGTTCTCACGACAGCCCTATGTGGTAGGTATTAGTGTGAATCCCAATTTACAGGTCAAAAAATTGAGGTCCAGAGACATTTACCTGCCACAAGGTAGGATTTGAACTCAGGCCATCTGGACCCAGAACATATACTCTTAACCTTATTACCATACTGCTGGCTCTGTCTCAGCTAACATTTGTTGAGTGTTCAGTGAATCCCAAACGATGGTCTAGGTCCTCACTCTATATTAATATTTCATTCTCACTATATTGCAGGAATTTGATCCTATAAATGTCATAATTTAGAGACAAAGAAGTGAAACTAATTTTCCAGCCCAGGCAGTTTGGCTCCAGAGGAGATGATCCATGTAGACACAGAGGCAGGATGTGTTTGAAGTATTTTTAGAATAGAAATGAGCCCAGGATAAGTAGCACTAGATTGATATTAACAGATTTGACATTGATTCTATTATTTGTTTTTCTAAATGTCCTCTTGTATTGTTTTCTTTATCTGCACAATCTGTATTTATGGTGAGTTTTTCATAGTTAGTATTTTTTAACTTCTTGAGTTAAAAGCTTATTTGACATCTCTTATTTTCTAGAATTAATGGGTATCTTAAAACATCTAAGACTGATTTTATTCCTTTGCCTTTAAACGGTGAAGTGTTATAAGGATTTCTGAGAGCTTTGAGGGTGCAGGTATGTATATCTCATGATCAAGCAATTCTACTTTTAGGTGTGTATCCTAGACTCAACATTCTCACTGCTGTACTAGGATGTTATTTCCATTTGTATCATACGTGTATCTGTTAATATTTTTCTCCCTCTATAGCTTACAATCTCCTTTAGGGCAGACACAAAATTCTCTTCATTCACTTTTTTCAGTACCCACAAGAGTACTCCACACAAGGTAGGAACTCGATATATGTGTATTGCAATGTACTCAAAAATTTAACAGGAAGTGATGTAGTAAAGAGAATATAGGTTCAGTTATATCTACTCCTTTAGGAAGCTTCCTATAATTCTTCAGACCATTTCCTTCCCAGGTGGGGAGTTGTATAATTAAAAAAAAATCAGAACAAGTTTCTTATTGACAACTAACACATAAAATATCAAGGGGTGTTACTTCTGAAGATAAGTAATAAAAGATTAAGAAAGTCTGAGGATTATAGCATCCAAGAATCTCTTGCTGTATTGTGTACTTCAATGTATTTTGAGAATCTCAAGAGATTAGGGGCTATGTTGGATTTACCGTTATGTAAGCGTCAAATCTCAAAAGACCTTAACATTTCTCCACCTCAGATAACCCTCAACACACTTCACTACTTACACGACTTCTATGGAATTCAAATTCCCTTCTCTCAAAAATACTCAGGCATTGAACAACTATACAGTATTAATGATATTCAATTTTTACCCTTCTCAGGAGAGTAAAGTTTGACTGTTTGTTAAACTAGACTAGTTACTTTTTCTTAATAAGAGAATCTTATATTCTTATATAAGAGAATATATATTCTTATATATATATTCTTATATATATTCTTATATAAGAGAATCTTATAATCTTATACATATCTAACATTGAAAATGGTAAGAAGTAATAAAAGTAGTTCTTTGCAATTGCACAACATTTAAAGTAGTAATTAAAATATTAATACCTGTGAACTCATGAATTTTTAAGAATTTCAGGATTAACAAGTATCTCAAAACACCCTCAACATTCTGAAGTATGATTAACTACTATTTTGAATGTATGCTTTACATCTAAGAAGAACAGAAATAAGGGCATTCAAATTACCGGTAAGAAAATTAATCAAAGAGATAATAATGAGATACTATTATGAGTGTGAAATGAACATTTTGATTAAGCCACATGAAGTAGCAGCAGTGCAATCTGGGAAATATCTCAGAAAGGAGCCTGACTAGTCTGGAGGCCATGCTATCAACAGCAGTTGGTCCAGGAATGAGCACGTGGCTACATGCTGGCCAATAAGATGCAAGGCAAAGTTGCTGCAAGACTTGAGAGGACATACTTTTCTAGTGCTAAAGAAAGTTAAAGGAACATAGTTCCATCAAGATATCAACAAAGAAATATGCAACATTCTTAATAGGTTTATGAGCAAAGGAAGAACATGCTTTATGGTATAGGAAACAATGTAGATTGCAGAACAGAGGGATAGAAAAACCTAGATTTTTCAGTGACTCCAGAAGCCTGTATTAATGCTAGACTTCTTATTATGTGCACTAATGAACTTATAACTATATAAAGCAGTTTGGAACAGGTTGTCTGGTGTTTTAAACCAAATATTTTAGCTACTATGGAGAGTTCTAGAAATAACCACTGTTAAAGCTATTTTCTGACATCCAACCTGCAAGCTTTCTATGAGGACCTCTGCTCACAGGGCAACCTTTCATAAGGGCAAGTGATAAAAACCATCTTACCATTTTCACATTAGCTCTTGCCTTCTTTCCTCCCAAACTTCAACTTTCCCATGTACTTTTATCAATTCCCAGAAGTGAATGGGTAGAGAAATTAGAAGTGTGATTGTATCTATTTATTTACTTAGAGAAAAGAGATAATGAACAAGAGGGCAAAATGAAAAAGGCAGAGTTAGTTGTTTGCACAAGAACCTGTCAGACAAGAAGCCACTCTTGCCTGGTTCTGTCATCCCTTGAGTGTTAGGAATTGGGTACTTAACAGCCACTTTCCAGAAAATTATCTTTCTACACAATGCACTTATTCAGCTATCCCTTTTTAAGTATTTGTCCTACATTAGGTGCTACAGGGCTTACAATGTGCAACAATGATCCTTGCCTCTTAAACAATTACAAAGTAATCTGTAGTTAGTATTACAAATATAATAAAGTAAGGAAAAGGCAGGACAGGAAACTGACATCTATTGAGTGCTGAAATTAGGCCACTATTACTAGGAGCAATTAGGTATTTTCACATGGCATTAGGTATGTTCACTAGATATTTTCACATGGCACTTATGGGAAATTCATCCCAACTCTCTGAAGTTTGTGGTTTTATCCCCATTTTACAAGTGGAAGTGGACACTTCAAAAGTTAAATAACTCTAGAATTAACACAGATTGTAAAAGAGGTGATATTCGAAGCCACTCCTAGGGAAAAAAAATAGTGAAAGTTTCTAATAAGCACATGAAAGGCTTAAAGAAAATTTTTAATCAAGAATGTAGGTTGGGGCTTCCCTGGTCGCGCAGTGGTTGAGAGTCCGCCTGCCGATGCAGGGGACACAGGTTCATGCCCCATTTCAGGAAGATCCCACATGCTGTGGAGCGGCTGGGCCCGTGAGCCATGGCCGCTGAGTCTGCACATCCGGAGCCTGTGCTCCACAACGGGAGAGGCCACAACAGTGAGAGGCCTGCGTACTGAACAACAACAACAAAAAGAATGTAGGTTGAATGCCTAAGTCTAAATTTTTCCTGTATAAAAGACATTCTTGAACACCTGAAAATATGATACATAATGTTCTGGAAGACAACAAGGGATGTCATTAGCAAAACAAAATTTTGAATTATTTCTGAATCATAAAATGCTTCGGAAGTGAACCAGAAAAATAAGGCTTCTAGAAGGATGTCATTGTTCCTGTGGTGGTCAAGTTCATGGTCAGTAGGTGTGAGAGCAGAAAAGACCTCCAGAGCAATAGCAGAATGATGATATGGGGTAGGTAGAGGCTGGACTTATCCTGCACAGAGTAAGGGGCATATCTCCAAGTAGACCATAAATATCCAAGGATGTAGAGACCATACACCAAGATGAAAGCCGATTTTAGTATAGTTCTTACACCTACCCCTTACAACCACCAGGGGCAGTCATGCATCATGATAACTTGTCCCTACAATGATGATAAAACAGGAATGTAGGATATGAAAGGCAGCAGATGCAGCTAAAACAGCAAACATTTGAGGGAATTAACATCAAGACAAAAGGAAAATTAGAGAAAGGACTATCGCATGAAAAAAATGAGTCAGTAAGCCAAATAAAGACATTTAAAAATAAAGATAATAACTATTTTCTGGGATTAAATAGAATATTGTTTCATACACAGACAGCTATGCAAAAGATGCAATTAGACATTTTAACATTTGAAATGTAATAACACACAAACACAAACACACACACAAACTGATGAATGGAAGAAAGAGTTGAAAAGTGATTGATTTTTAGATTGTTTTAGAGCATGGCAGAAAAGGGTAAAGATGTAGTTTGGGGAAAAAAAATTCAAGAGATAAGGATAGAATCAGATATACTTACCTAAAAATTTATTTAAACTGACAAACGTACTTAAGTCATCAGATTATAAATGTTGTCACTTGATAGTAGAGAAAAGAAAATATAAAAAGATCAATATCTAGATACATTTTGGTGAAATTTTGAAAAATTAAGGATAAAGAAAAAATATGAAAGCTTCTAAAAGGAAACAGAGTTCTGTTATTTACTGTAAAAACATAATTGGGCAATAACTTCAAAGTTCATATCAACATTACCATGTGAGATAGAATCTCATACCTGGAGATACTAGCATTAAAATAAAAACAAATAAATTTAAAAATTTGTGTACACAAGAAATCAGAAAACTTATCACAATCACATCCTCTCTAAAAAGATAGCTCAAAAGATAGCTCCCTGGAGGTCCAGTGCTTAAGACTTTGCCTTCCCATGCAAGGGGTGTGTGTTTGATTCCTGGTCAGGGAGCTAAGATCCCACATGTCTCAGGGGCAAAATACCAAAACATGAAACAGAAGCAATATTGTAACAAATACAATAAAGACTTTTAAAATGCTCCACATCAAAACAATCTCTTAAAAAACTGAAAAAAAGTGCAAATGTGAGAAATATGAAATAGCATTAATATTAAAAACAGAAAAGCAAATGTGTCAATATTAATATCAGACAAAATAAAATTCAAGGTGAGGACATTATTAGGACCAAAAAGATTATTTTTTACTTGTAAATTATTCAATTAACCATGATTCTATAGCAGCCATGCATATTTCTATATATATATTAACATTTCCTCTATCCAACAAGGTAAAAACAACTGCAAATTGATAAAAATAAAAGTAGACATTTAAAAAATCTATAATGTGAAGTTTGATTATGAAAACTTATGAATAAAATAGAAACAGTTAAATTATTTGTAATAATCAAAAACAGAAAATTTATTTAATTTATGTAATTTTCACCAGAGAATGCTCATTTTTTCAAACAAATTTAGACCAATTAAAAACATAAATATGTTTATTGAAAACAAAGAAGAAGTGGCAAAACAACAATCATGGCAATGATACCATTGAGAATTCAATAAATGGGAGTTGAAGGTGGGGATTGTTATAGAACAAGAAGGGGCTGAATGATGATCTAGGAAATTCTAGTGGATATAATCTGCTGTCTGCTTCTATGATCCCAAGCTTACCTGGATCTACTTTCATGAGGCGTCACACTGTGGTCAAAAGTCATACACACTGTTGAATTCTAATGGTCAAATTATGAAATGTGTTCACTCAGCATTATAAGACTGTGCTACAGGGTAGGGGGGAGAACAGGAACTTTTTTTCTTTTTTTTTTTAACATCTTTATTGGAGTATAATTGCTTTACAATGGTGTGTTATTTTCTGCTTTACAACAAAGTGAATCAGTTATACATATACATATGTTCCCATATCTCTTCCGTCTTGTGTCTCCCTCCCTCCCACCCTCCCTATTCCACCCCTCTAGGTGGTCACAAAGCACCAAGTTGATCTCCCTGTGCTATGTGGATGATTCCCACTAGCTATTTTACATTTAGTAGTGTATATATATCCATGCCACTCTCTCACTTTTGCCCTACCCCTCCCCATATCCTCAAGTTCATTCTCCAGTAGGTCTGTGTCTTTATTCCCATCTTGCCCCTAGGTTCTTCATGACCATATTTTTTTCCCCTTAGATTCCATATATATGTGTTAGCATATGTATTTGTTTTCCTCTTTCTGACTTACTTCACTCTGTATGACAGTCTCTAGGTCCATTCATCTCCCTACAAATAACTCAGTTTCATTCCTTTTTATAGCTGAGTAATATTCCATTGTATGTATATGCCACATCTTCTTTATCCATTCAACTGTTGATGGACACTTAGGTTGCTATTGTAAATAGAGCTGCAATGAACATTTTGGTACATGACTCTTTTTGAATTATGGTTTTCTCAGGGTATATGTCCAGTAGTGGGATTGCTGGGTTATATGGTAGTTCTATTTTTAGGTTTTTAAGGAACCTGCATAATGTTCTCCATAGTGACTGTATAAATTTACATCCCCACCAAAAGTGCAAGAGGGTTCCCTTTTCTCCATACTCTCTCCAGCATTTATGGTTTGTAGATTTTTTTATGATGGCCATTCTGACTGGTGTGAGATATCTCATTGTAGTTTTGATTTGCGTTTCTCTAATGATTAATGATTTTGGGCATTCTTTCATGTGTCTGTTGGAAATCTGTATACCTTCTTTGGAGAAATGTCTATTTAGGTCTTCTGCCCATTTTGGATTGGGTTGTTTGTTTTTTCAATGTTGAGCTACATGAGCTGCTTGTAAATTTTGGAGATTAATCCTTTGTCAGTTGCTTCATTTGCAAATATTTTCTCCCATTCTGAGGGTTGTCTTTTCATCTTGTTTATGGTTTCCTTTGCTGTGCAAAAGCTTTTAAGTTTCATTAGGTCCCATATTTACAAACCCATGTTGAAAAGGGTCAATTGTATTCAATTTGGTGTAGGATCATCATTTCATCTTTCATCAATATTCATCTCCCTTTCTGTTTGGGCCATAAAGTTCTCCAACCATAACTGGGCCCTCGTTTCTGCATTTCAATTCTTCTAAGTTTCCATTCCACCTCTGATTTACCATTGGTTCTCCATTCTCTTCTCTTCCTGATCTCTTTTTCTCAAGACTCAGAAAAATATTTTCCCTCTTGACCAAGCTATATCCTGAAGGAAGATAGTTACATGTGTTCATTCTGCTGTCTAGAGCTGGAACTTCTCAAATAGTTTAAGCTTTGTTGCATTTGTTTTGTCTTGTTTTATAATTTAACCGAGACCATCACAGAGTCTGTTATGCTAATGGATTATATGAATTATCAGATGAGATATACAGTACTTAGCATTTCTAAAACTGATTGATCTATACAATTCCTCCAATGTACCAGGTCTTTCC
>NW_006783631.1:7497308-7521969 GCF_000442215.2 Lipotes vexillifer | reverse complement strand
CTTTCCCTAATTTTTTTCTTTCTTCTTTTTTCCCCTTTGAGAATGTATTAGCAGCTCTGTACAAAAAAAAAAAAAAATGCTGGAACACTGAATAAAAGTTCTGATTATAAGACACTTTCTCAATTCATTCAGGATCATGTTTGCTAGTCATTAGGTCTGAATATTCCATCAGATGCCTTATTCCAGTTTCTTAAATCTGAAATCCTAAGTCACAGAAACCATAAATGTTAGGTGGGAATAAGAAGGATTCTTCCTTGTGCTTTGCTCACTGAAGTCTGTATGTATCATACCTGAGCACTACAGTAAATACTGCCAAGAATATATCTCTTTAGAGCCACAGGTTGACACAACAGCTTCGACATTGAGGACGCTCATTAGAAAAGCAAAGTAGCTGAGAATGGACCTCTAGGCTTTTTATGAGTGCTTTTCAGAGTTTAAAATAAAGGCTCAGATAGAATTAGGCTCAGATAGATTCCTATCTAAGAATTCAGCTCAGTCCACTTTGATTTGATTTGAACATCTCCAAGTTAAATGTACCTAATCTTTTAAAATGTCCTATATGGTTTCTGACTAGATACCTAGGTTACTTTCTGAGGGCAAGACAGGGCTTCTGAGACTGATGTTTTGCCCCAGAGGATCAGGTCCTCCAGCAGGGCTTACATTCCTGACAATATAGGAGAAAAGGGATTACTGTTTAATGTGGTGGCCATATTAAAGTTTCATTAAGAAGGAGAAGAGTAAAAATATTTGTTTAAATGTCCAAAGGCAGAAAAAAGCAACTGCCTTTCTAGCAGGGAGACAAAAATGTTTCAGACATGTTTCAAGGATGATGGACAGCTAGAGAAGAGTGTGGTACTGATATTAGGGAATAACGGATGATGCAATTGCAAAGGTATCATCAAACAAATTCAGAGGGCATATATATTAGATTGAAACAAGGTTTCTCAATTTAACATCTGTGGCATTTTTCATCAGTCAATTACTAGTGGGAGCTGTTTTGTGCACTGATGGTTAGCAGCATCCTCGGCCTCTACCCACTAGATGTCAGTAGTGCCTCTGACCTCAGTTGTAATATCTAAAAATGTCTCTAGACATTGTCAAATGTCACTGAAGAGGAGAGTGAGGGACAAAATCTCCCCTGGTTGAGAACCACTGGGACAACTGAAGGATTTTGATTAAGAAAAAAAAAAAAATGTGTTTTCTGTAGGTTATTCTGATGACACTCTGCAAAACATACTGCAAGTAAGAAGAACTAGTTTGGGTGCTAAGTTGCAATAATACAAAGATCCAGAATTAAATGGTGGCCATGGGAAGATGAGAACAAATGATAGTGAGAAGAAGGGAATTAGGGAAACAAGATTCAGCAGAATGATAACTGAGCTTGGGGAACGGAGAAGAAGAATGTTGACTGTTTCAATGACTTAGGTGGTACAGTGAATACCAGTTTATAATTCCTTTTACTCTTGGATCCAGACTTTACTGTGATTTCTTTTCTTCCACTTTTATGCAAGGACAAGTTAAATGTTTCTTCTTGATATGATGGGGAGAATAAGCTGATAATGATTTAGAAATAACTATTGGTTAAAGATGGAGAACAACTTTTGAAAACAAATAGGACCCTGTGGGGCCCTCCCGGGTACAAAAGCCTTTCCATGTCCCTGTTTCTTCTTTGTAGTAAAAAGGCTTCAGCCTCCTAGACCTTCCCTGAGTTCCAAAGGGCAGATTCAAACAGTTACGTATTGGGAGGGGTGGGTGAGAGAATGCAGAAAAAATCAGTAGTGCAGTGATTGAACAGGGTCCTGATTCCTCCTGGATCCTCCTCAAGGAATATACTTAGCAATCTGATACATAATTCTGAGTTCTTCTACGGGAACTAAGGTCCCCACCCAGGAGGACGATGGTAACTTCAGACTGAGCACAAGCTTGTGGACCTCAGACTGGTTGGAACAAAAAAGCTGATTCCAGGACCACCCTGTTTCCTTGCCACCAACCAAACAGAGGAGGGTCACACACACTGCAGACCTTCCCCCACATTTTACCTATAAAACTCTTCCCTGAAAACTATTGGAGAGTTCAGGACTTTTGAGCATGAGCCAACCATTCTCCTTGTTTGGCCCTGCAATAAACCTTTCTCTGCTCCAAACTCTGACTTTGCTCAAAATTCCAACATTTCAATTTGTTTGGACTCACTGTCTGTTGGGCACGTGAACTTAGGTTCTACAACACTTCAAGGAATTACACGTACAGAAAATATCAAGTGGAAAAATTAAGAAAGATGACAGAATGTTATAGGTAAAGATCTTCATGTAGAGAGGAGGAAGAAGGCAGGATGCAGGGGGAGAAAATTTCAGGTGGGTAAAAAAAGACTCCAAGTCAGGGACAAAAGGAAAAATCTCTCAAGAAGGGTAAAATCAACTTCAATATTTTGGGACATTAAAGATCATGAGATCTAACAGGAGACCAAAATATTTGTGTGAATAAAAGATACAGGCATTTATTGAGTAGTGGTGGGGGCAGGAATTAGATGGATGTGAGTTATAGGATGATGCGTGGTTATATAGAGGCATAAAATGAGTACTTTTTCAATATTTTGTCAGAATAGGAAACAAGAAATGGAATGTTATCCTGGGAGGGAATAAAAATCCAGTAAACAACTTCTGGAGGTAAGTGAGATCTACGTATATAGGAGGAACGAGTAAATGGAAGAAAGAAAGCAGTAGAAAACTTGAGAGATGAACTCTAAATATTACAGATGTTGGTTAAATGTGGACCTGACTCTGTGTTTGTGTAGGCTTTCATAAATGAACTGGTTTCTGCTTCCATGTCTTTCAGCTGTGTCTCACATTTTAACAGAACTAAAGATTGACACAATTGGATATTACACCTATTTATGCCAAAAAGAAAAAGCAAATCCTATAAAGCTTGCCGTTTTTCAAGAATTAAAAAAGTATGTCTACAAAAGGGAAAAGAATTAAACCATATACTCCAAATGTCAAAATCATGAACAAAGCACATCCACTAGAATCAATAATATTAGTGTATTTATAGCCAGTGCTCCTGCATGGAGAAACAGGTGGCAGTTTTTTTTAGTGAACTTTATACTCTGGCCACCTGTTACTCTTTAAACTTTTGCCATATTTTTGCAAGAGGTCCCAAATTTTCTCAGCAACGATTGCTAACCATAGATGCTAAAACATCAAAGTTGTGCAGGCCATGTTCAACCCATTTGTTTCAGGAAAGCAAAGTAACAGAAGTAAGTTATTTATTGGCTCTAAAACAAGAAGCTTTAGTCATTTCAGTTGAAATACTGTATTTTTGTTTTGGTTTAGACATCAAAATGAGGACTGGCATTAAAATGCAAAGCCTCAACCCTGCCTGTCTGTAGCTCAATGAATTGCTGCCTTCCTGTCTAAAACTCTCACGGTTGCTTTCAGCTGGGGAAGGTAAAATATTCAAATAGATACTGGGGTTGGCTCTTTGAGGTGAGTTAAAGTTTTGGGCAATGTGCACATTATTTAGTTAAGGCTCTGTTTCAACTGAAGGGTAAAAAATGACTGCAGTTACTAGATAATGTGAAATAATAAAATGTTGTTTTTGTATGTACAGTCACCCCTTGTATCTGCAGGGAATTGTTTCCAGGAACCCCTGTGGATATCAAAATCCGTGCATGCTCGGGTCCATTATATAAAATGGTGAAGTGTTTGCATATAACCTACATACATCTTCCCATATACTTTATTTTTTAAACTATCTTCATTGGAGTATAATTGCTTTACAATGTTGTGTTAGTTTCTGCCGTACAACAAAGTGAATCAGCTATAAGTATACATTTATCCCCATATCCCCTCCCTCTGGAGCCTCTCTCCCCACCTCCCTATCCCATCCCTGTAGTTTGTCACAAAACATCGAGCTGATCTCCCTGTGCTATGCAGCAGCTTCCCACTAACCATCTATTTTACACTTGGTACTGTACATATGTCAATGCTACTCTCTCACTTTGTCCCAGCTTCCCCTTCCTGCCCTGTGTTCTCAAGAAATCATCTCTAGATTACTTATAATACCTAATACAATGTAAATGCTATGTAAATAGTTGTAAACACAATATAAATGCTATGTAAATAGTTGCCATCATGGGGTAAACTCAAGTTTTGGCTTTTGGAACTTTCTGGAATTTTTTTGGAAGAGTTCTGAACCTTGATTGGTTGAATCCATGAATATGAAATCTGTGGCTAAAGGAGCCCAACTGTATGGTCATAGTTCTTTTTTATTATTATTTAAATTTAAAATTACCTACTTGGTTATTCAACATATGTTCCTAAATCACAGGCTTTAAGAAATCAGGCTGTGTGTCATCAATGTTTCCTACTACAGACATTAATGAATTTCATCTCTGTTCCCACTTCCTATAAGTTAGAAACACACTACAGAAGCTGCTTACAGAAGCTGTTAGTTAATGTGAACTCATTTGTACCCTAACTATTTTCTGCCCACACTGCCTTCACTATTACTCATTGGAGAAAGACTTTGGAATTCATTCTTTGTGCAGACCTTATGCTAGAGACTAAGAATAAACATAGGAATGAGAAATACTTCCTACTCTCCTGTGGCTCATAACAGGGCTAGTCTACACAAGATGTACACAGTAGGAGTGGGGAGGAATCAAGGAAGCCTTCAAAAGAGGAGGAGACCCCCGAATGGCACATTGAAATATGCCAGGTCATCAGGTGGGCTACAGTGATTGGGTATCCAGGACATTGAAATAGCATTCACAAGTACAGACTCTGACAGGCCATGGGAGATTTGGGAAATTGCAAGTGTTTCAGAATATCCAAAACTTAGGGAACATGGCTCCATGGTTAAAATGAGGAAAGACTTAGGACTAGCAATGTGAGAAAGATACAACCAAAGGAATCTTCTGGAAACTGCATTTCCCTAACAAAGATGCTATTAATAATGATTGGGAGTGGCCTTTGTGCTAATGGAGAATGTGAGGGAGAGAAAGTCCATGCCGCCCTCAAAAACCAGTATCTGGAACTTCCTCTAATGACAGAATTTTTACAAGAAATCAGGCAAGAAAGTCAGGGGCTAGAGCCAAAAGATATTCTCTCCCTATACTTTCCTGAGGCGATGGGAGTCATAAAATATTCTCAGCCAGAATGAAACATTGGTTTCACAATTCGGGAGGAGCCTTTGGGAATTCAGTGAAGTCTGGATTGGAGTAGGTCAGGACTGGAGTGAGGGTCTTTTGTGTAGGTAGTCCTCCTTTCTTGGAATTAAAGGACACAAAGATGTGACTGAGATTAGTCCATGAAACTCCTGCTGATGCTGGTGTAACAGGCTGGTGTTGAATTTGTCTGCCACTGATTATGCTTTAGTTACTTCTGTTTTCAGGCAGCAATAGGTAATGAAGGCAGACAGTTTCAGATTAGACTTAGCCCAATCATTAGCCATGAGACATCAGGCAAATTCCAAAACCTACTTCCCTCCTTCTTCCTTCCCTCTCTTCCTTGCTTTCACATTGAAAATCTTATTCTTATGCATTCATTTGCACAACCCAGTTTATTTTTGTAAATTATGCATGTATATAGAATAAAGAATCAATGTGATGAAAATTATTATAAAAATCAGCAGACCCCCACTTACATCATTCCAATTCCCATTTCTTCAAGCAAGATATATATATATATATATATATATATATATATATATGTATTTATTTTTGTTTATTTCTAAATACCTTGCTGAAATTTGTTATTCTTAACTTGCATTAGAAAATTCGATAATGGCATTCCCCCATAGAACATGAGGTTTTAGATTTCTGTCAGCTGGTACTCAGCCTCTAGTACACACACACACTCTCTGGTCTGGACATCGTGCTCTCCTCCAATCTCCCCAAGCAATATATATATATATATATATATATATATATATATATGTATGTATTTATTTTTGTTTATTTCTAAATACCTTGCTGAAATTTGTTATTCTTAACTTGCATTAGAAAATTCGATAATGGCATTCCCCCATAGAACATGAGGTTTTAGATTTCTGTCAGCTGGTACTCAGCCTCTAGTACACACACACACTCTCTGGTCTGGACATCGTGCTCTCCTCCAATCTCCCAACACAGTTGAGTTATAATTAAATCAAAATTGATACTTTATATTTTTATGATCATGTGACAGCTGCTATTCACAATTAAAGCACATGTTTTATCACTTTACTATTCCTTTCCTGTACAATGTTTTAGTTTTTCTGAAGTTGATATTTGTTTTTGTTGTTTTCTATTTTTCATTTTCCTAGTTTTCTATAAACTTATAATGAATTCCACACTGAATCTTCTATCTCTCATACAATTTTTCTGTCACTATTTTCAGTGTCACTTAGGATTACATTGCTTTTCTCTTTCTGAATGAATGATTCCTGGAACCTCAGATCGACTCCCATTTTCCAGATCCTACTACTGAAAGCCCTCTACAGGCAAGGCATAACCATCATCCTAGTCAGCATTGTCCAACAGAAATAGAATGAGAGCTACATAAGCAATTTTAAGTACTAGTAAAAAGTAAACATGAATCAAGCAAATTTAATTTTAATAATATATTCTATATAAACCAATATGTTAAAAACCATCATTTCAGTGTACAATCAATATATAAATTTGAGATATTATATATTCTTTTCATTTATACTAAACTTTGAAATCCACAGTGAATTTTATTTTTAATCCCCTCTACTAAAGCAACTTATATCTCTCCCTAAGATCATCTTAAGTTTCATGGTGCTAACTCCATTGGTTAAATTTCAGTCCTCAAGTTACCTGACCTATTCAAAGAATTTGAGGCAGTTCACAACTCTGGCCTTCCCAAAACATTTTATTCTTGAATTCTTGTCATTTACTCTCACTTTCCTCCTTTTCTTTTTAGCCTCTCCTCAATCATATAGAGTAACACCTCTGGCTTTGTCAATATTTTAAATGTGTGCTTTACATGGTTCTTTTCCCTGGGTCATCATTTCTTTCTACTCTAAACACTTTTTTCTCTTACCTTATTTACTGATGCAGACTTTTTTTTAACATCTTTATTGGAGTATAATAGCTTTACAATGGTGTGTTATTTTCTGCTGTATAAAAAGTGAATCAGCTATTCCTATACATACATACCCATATCTACTCCTTCTTGCATCTCCCTCCCACTCTCACTATCCCACCCCTCTAGGTGGACACAAAGCACCAAGCTAATCCCCCTGTGCTATGCGGCTGCTTCCAACTAGCTATTGATTTTACATTTGGTAATGTATATACGTCCATACCACTTTCTCACTTTGTCCCAGCTTAACCTTCCCACTCCGCATGTTCTCAAGTCCATTCTCTACATCAGTATCTTTATTCCTATCCCGCTCCTAGGTTCATTAGAACCTTTTTCTTTTTTTTTGGATTCCATATATATGTGTTAGCATACGGTATTTGTTTTTCTCTTTCTGACTTACTTCACTTTGTACGACAGACTACAGGTCCATTCACCTTACTACAAATAACTCAATTTTGTTTCTTTTTATTGCTGAGTAATATTCCATTGTATATATGTGCAACATCTTCTTTATCCATTCATCTGTTGTTGGACACTTAGGTTGTTTCCATGTCCTGGCTATTGTAAATAGTATTACAATGAACATTGTGGTACATGACTCTTTTTGAATTATGGTTTTCTCAGGGTATATGCTCAGGAGTGGGATTGCTGGGTCGTATAGTAGTTCTATTTTTAGTTTTTTAAGGAACCTCCATGCTGTCCTCCACAGTGGTCATAACACTTTATATTGCCACCAACAGTGCAAGAGAGTTCCCTTTTCTCCACACCCTCTCCAGGATTTGTTGTTTGTAGATTTTCTGATGATGACCATTCTAACTGGTGTGAGGTGATACCTCACTGTAGTTTTGATTTGCATTTCTCTAATGATTAGTGCTGTTGAGCAACCTTTAATGTGTTTGTTGGCAATCTGTACATCATCTTTGGAGAAATGTCTATTTCGGTCTTCTGTCCATTTTTAGATTTTGTTGTTTGCTTTTTTGATATTGAGTTGCATGAGCTGCTTGTATATTTTGGAGATTAACCCTTTGTCAGTTGCTTCATTTGCAAATATTTTCTCCCATTCTGAGGGTTGTATTTTCATCTTGCTTATGGTTTCCTTTGCTGTGCAAAAACTTTTAAGTTTCAGGAAGATTGATTCAAGATGGCAGAGTAGAAGGATGTGCTTTCATTCCCTCCTGCGAGAACACCGGAATCACAACTAACTGCTGAATAATCATCGAAAGAAAGACCCTGGACCTTACCAGAAAAGATACACCATATCCAAAAACAAAAGAGAAGCTACAATGAGACAGTAGGAGGGGCACAATCACAGTAAAATCAACTCCCATAACGGCTGGGTGGGTGACTCAGACTGGAGAACACTTATACCACAGAAGTCCACCCACTGGAGTGAAGGTTCTGAGCTCCATGTCAGGCTTCCCAACCTGGGAGGAGGAACGGAAGGAGGAATTCCTAGAGACTAAGATTTTGAAGCCTAGTGGGAATTGATTGCAGGACTTCAACGGGACTGGGGGAAACAGAGCCTCCACTCTTGGAGTGCACACTCAAAGTAGTGTGTGCATCGGGACCCAGGGAAAGAAGCAGTGACCCCATAGGAGACTGAATGAGACCTACCTGCTAGTATTGGAGAGTCTCCTGCAGAGGCGGGTTGGGGGGGCTGGCTCTGTCTCAATGTGAGGACAAGGACACTGACAGCTGAAGTTCTAGGAAGTACTCCTTAACATGAGCCTTCCCACAGTCAGCCATTAGCCCCACCAAAGACCAGGTAGGCTCCAGTGTTGGATTGCCTCAGGCCAAAAACCACCCAGGAGGTAACCCAGCCCCACCCATCAGCAGTTAAGTGGATTAAAATTTTACTGAGTTCTACCCACCAGAGCAACAGCCAGCTCTACACACCACAAGTCCCTCCCATTAGGAAACTTGCACAAGCCTTGTAGGTAGCCTCATCCACCAGAGGGCAGACAGCAGAAGCAAGAATAACTACAATCCTGCAGCCTGTGAAACAAAAACTACATTCACAGAAAGATAGACAAGATGAAAAGGCAGAGGGCTATGTACCACATGAAGGAACAAGATAAAACCCCAGAAAAACAACTAAATGAAGGCAAAATAGGCAAACTTCCAGAAAAAGAATTCAGAATAATGATAGGGAAGATGATCCAGGACCTCAGAAAGAAAATGGAGGCAAAGATTAATTTCAGTAACTGAAATGAAAACTACACTAGACGGAATCAATAGCAGAATAACTGAAGCAGAAGAATGGATAAGTGACCTGGAAGACAGATGGTGGAACTCACTGCTGTGGAACAGAGTAAAGAAAAATGAAAGAAAAGAAATGAAGACAGCTTAAGAGACCTCTGGGACAACATTAAATGTAACAACATTCACATTATAGGGGTCCCAGAAGGAGAAGAGAGAAAGGACCAGAGAAAATATTTGAAGTGATTATAGTCAAAAACTTCCCTAACATGGGAAAGGAAATAGCCCCCCAAGTCCAGGAAGCACAGAGAGTCCCATACAGGATAAAACCAAGGAGAAACACCCTGAGACACATAGTGATTAAATTGGCAAAAATTAAAGACAAAGAAAAATTATTGAAAGCAGCAAGGGGAAAACGACAAATAACTTACAAGGGAACTCCCATAAGGTTAACAGCTGATTTCTCAGCAGACACTCTACAAGCCAGAAGGGAGTGGCATGATATACTTAAAGAAATGAAAGGGAAGAACCTACAACCAGGAATACTCTACCTGGCAAGGATCTCATTCATATTCAACAGAGAAATCAAATGCTTTACAGACAAGCAAAAGCTAAGGAAATTCAGCATCACTAAACCAGCTCTACAACAAATTCTGAAGAAATTTCTCTAAGAGGGAAACACAAGAGAAGAAAAGGATTTACAGACACAAACTCAAAGCAATTAAGAAAATGATAATAGGAACATATATATAGATAAGTACCTTAAACATGAATGGATTAAATGTTACAAACAAAAGGCACAGGCTTGCTGAATGCATACAAAAACAAAACCAATATATATGCTGTCTACAACAGACTCACTATAGACCTAGGGACACATACAGACTTAAAGAGAAGGGATGGAAAAAGATATTGCATGCAAAGGGATATCAAAAAAAGCTGGAGTAGCAATTCTCATATCAGATAAAATAGACTTTAAAATAAAGAATGTTACAAGAGACAAGGAAAGACACTACATAATGATCAAGAGATCAATCCAAGAAGAAGATATAACAATTATAAATATATATGCTCCCAACCCAGGAGCACCTCAATACATAAGGCAACTGCTAACAGATATAAAAGAGGAAATTGAGAGTAACACAAAAATAGCGGGGGAATTTAACACCTCACACCAATCAATAGATCATCCAAACAGAAAATTAATAAGGAAACACAAGCTGTAAATGACACAATAGACCAAATAGATTTAATTGATATTTATAGGACATTCCATCCTAAAACAGAAGATTACACATTCTTCTTAAGTGCACACAGAACATTCTCCAGAATAGATCATGTTGTGGGTCACAAATCAAGCCTGAGTAATATAAGAAAATTGAAATCATATCAAGCATCTTTTCTGACCACAACGCTATGAGATTAGAAATCAATTACACGGGAAAAAAGTAAAGAACAAAAACACATGGAGCCTAAACAATATGTTAGGAGATAACCAAGAGACCACTGAGCAAATCATAAAAATACCTAGAGACAAATGACAATGAAAACACAATGATCAAAAACCTATGGGATGCAGCAAAGGAGCTCTAAGAGGGAAGTTTATAGCAATACATGCCTACCTCAAGAAACAAGAAAAATCTCAAATAAACAATCTAGCATTAAACATAAAGGAACTAGAGAAAGAAGAAGAAATAAAACCCAAAGTTAACAGAAGGAAAGAAATCATAAAGATCTGAGCAGAAATAAATGAAACAGAAACAAAAAAAACAGTAGCAAAGATCAATAAAACTAAAAGCTGGTTCTTTGGGAAGATAAACAAAATTGATAAACCATTAGCCAGACTCATCAAGAAAAAGAGGGAGAGGACTCAAATCAATACAATTATAAATAAAAAAGAAGTTACAACAGAAACGGCAGAAATACAAAGCATCCTAAGAGACTACTACAAGCAAATCTATGGGCAATAAAATGGACAACCTGGAAGAAATGGACAAATTCTTAGAAAGGTATAACTTTCCAAGGCTGAACCAGGAAGAAATAGAAAATATGAACAGACCAATCACAAGGAATGAAATTTAAACTGAGTAAAAATCTTCTAACAAACAAAAGTCCAGGACCAGATGGCTTCACAGGTGAATTCTATCAAATATTTAGAGAAGAGCTAACACCCATCCTTCTCAAACTCTTCCAAAAAATTACAGAGGAAGGAACACTCCCAAACTCATTCTGTGAGGCCTCCATCACCCTGATACCAAAACCAGACAAAGATACTACAAGAAAAGAAAATTACAGACCAATATCACTGATGAATGTAGATGCAAACATCCTCAACAAAATGCTAGCAAACAGAATCCAACAACATATTAAAAGGATCATACACCATGATCAAGTGGGGTTTCTCCCAGGGATGCAAGGAGTCTTCAGTATATGAAAATCAATCAACTTGATACACCATATTAACAAACTGAAGAATAAAAACCATATGATCATCTCAATAGGTGCAGAAAAAGCTTTGGACAAAATTCAACACCCATTTATTATAAAAACTATCCAGAAAGTGGGAATAGAGGGAACCTACCTGAATATAATAAAGGCCATATGCGACAAACACAAAGGAAACATATTCTCAATGGCAAAAAACTGAAAGCATTTCCTCTAAGACTGGGAACAAGAAAAGGATATCCACTCTCACCACTATTATTCAACCAGTTTAGGAAGTCCTAGCCACGGCAATCAGAGAAGAAAAAGAAATAAAAGGAATACAAATTAGAAAAGAACAAGTAAAATTGTCATTGTTTGCTGATGACATGATACTATACATAGAGAATCCTAAAGATGCCACCAGAAAACTGCTAGAGCTAATCAATGAATTTGGTAAAGTTACAGGATACAAAATTAATGCACAGAAATCTCTTGCATTCCTATATACTAATGATGAAAAATCTGAAAGAAAAATTAAGGAAACACTCCCATTTACCAGTGCAAATAAATAAATAAATAAAATGCCTCAGAATAAACCTACCTAGTGAGACAAAAAAATATAAGACACTGATGAAAGAAATTAAACATGATACCAACAGATGGAGAGATATACCATGTCCTTGGATTGGAAGAATCAATGTTGTGAAAATGACAATACTACCCAAAGCAATCTACAGTTTCAATGCAATCCATAACAAATTACCAATGGCATTTTTTACAGAACTAGATCTGTATAGATCTTAAAATTTGTATGGAGACACAAAAGACACCAAATAGACAAAGCAGTATTGAGGGAAAAAAACGGAGCTAGGAGAATCAGACTCCCTCACTTGAGACTATACTACAAAACTACAGTAATCAAGACAATATGGTACTGGCACAAAAACAGAAATATAAATCAATGGAACAAGATAGAAAGCCCAGAGATAAACCCATGCACCTCTCATCAACTAGTCTATGACAAAGGAGGCAAAGATATAAAATGGAGAAAAGACAGTTTCTTCAATAAGTGGTGCTGGGAAAACTGGACAGCTATATGTAAAAGAATGAAATTAGAACACTCCCTAACACCATACACAAAAATAAATTCAAAATCTATTAGAAATATAAATGTAAGACCAGACACTATAAAACTCTTAGAGGAAAACATAGGAAGAACATTCTTTGACATAAATCACAGCAAGACCTTTTTTGATCCACCTCCTAGAGTAATGGAAATTAAAATAATAATAAGCAAATGGGACCTAATGAAACTTAAAAACTTTTGCACAGCAAAGAAAACCATAAACAAAAGAAAACTTTCAGAATGGGAGAAAAAATTTGCAAAAGAATCAATGGGCAAAGGATTAATCTCCAAAATATAAAAACAGCTCATGCAGCTCAATATTAAAAAAACAAACAACCCAATCCAAAAATGACCAGAAGACTGAAATAGACATTTCCCCAGAGAAGACATACAGATGGCAAAGAGGTACATGAAAAGCTGCTCAACATTACTAATTATTAGAGAAATGCAAATTGAAACTACAATGAGGCATCACCTCACACCAGTTAGAATGGGCATCATCAGAAAATGTACAAAGAAAAAATGCTGGAGAGGGTGTAGAGAAAAGGGAACTTTCTTGCACCGTTGTTGGGAATTTAAATTGATACAGCCACTATGGAGAAAACTATGGAGCTTATTTTAAAAATTAAAAATAGAACTACCATATGACCCAGCAATCCCACTACTGGGCATATACCCAGAGAAAACCTTAATCCAAAAACACACATGCACCCCAATGTTCATTGCAGCACTATTTACAATAGCCAGGTCATGGAAGCAATATAAATGTCCATTGACAAATGACTGGATAAAGAAGATGTGGTACATATATACAATGGAACATTACTCAACCATAAAAAGGAACAAAATTGGGAGATTTGTAGAGACGTGGATGGACCTAGAGGCTGTCATACATACTGAAGTAAGTCCGAAAGAGAAAAACAAGTATCATATATTAACGCATGTATTTGGAACCTAGAAAAATAGTACAGATGACTGGTTTGCAGGGCAGAAATTGAGACACATATGTAGAAAACAAACGTATGGACACCAAGGGGGGAAAGTGACAGGGGGTGGTGGTGGTGGTGCAATGAATTGGGAGATTGGGATTGACATGCATAAACTGATGTGTATAAAATTGATGACTAATAAGAACCTGCTGTATAAAACAATAATAAAATAAAAAAAAAAAAAAAAAACAGAAAAAAAACCCAGCTTTTAAATGTCATTAGGCACCATTTGTTTATTTTCGTTTTTATTTCCATTTCTTTAGGAGGTGGGTTGTAAAAGATCTTGCCATGATTTATGTCATGGAGTGTTCTGCCTAGGTATTCGTCTAAGAGTTTAATAGTGTCTGGCCGTACATTTAGGCCTTTAATCCATTTTGAGTTTATTTATTGTGTCTGGTGTTAAGGAACGTTCTAATTTCATTATTTTACATGTAGCTGTCCAGTTTTCCCAGCATGACGTATTGAAGATGTTGTCTTTTCTCCACTGTATATTCTTGCCTCCATTATCAAAAATGAGATGACCATAGGTGTGTAGGTTAATCTCTTGGCTTTTTATCCTGTTCCATTGATCTATATTTCTGTTTTTGTGCCAGTACCATACTGTTTTTTTGTTTTGTTTTGTTTTGTTTTGTTTTTTGCGGTACACGGGCCTCTCACTGCTGTGGCCTCTCCCGCTGCAGAGCACAAGCCCCAGATGCGCAGGCTCAGCAGCCATGGCTCATGGGCCCAGCTGCTCCACAGCATGTGAGATCTTCCCGGACTGGGGCACAAACCCATGTCCCCTGCATCGGCAGGCAGACTCTCAACCACTGTGCCACCAGGGAAGCCCCATACTGTCTTGATTACTATAGCTTTGTAGTATAGTCCGAACTCAGGGAGTCTGATTCCTCCAGCTCCATTTTTCTTTCTGAAGATTGCTTTAGCTATTCGGGGTCTTTTTGTGTTCCCATATAAATTGTGAAATTTTTTCTTCTAGTTCTGTGAAATATGCCATTGGTAGTTTGATAGGGATTGCATTGAATCTGTAGATTGCTTTGGGTAATATAGTCATTTTCACAATTGTGATTCTTCCAATCCAAGAACATGGTATATCTCTCTATCTGTTTGTAGCATCTTTAATTTCTTTCATCAGTGTCTTATAGTTTTCTGCATACAGGTCTTTTGGCTCCTTAGGTTGGTTTATTCCTAGGCATTTTATTATTTTTGTTGCAATGGTAAATGGGAATGTTCCTTTAATTTCTCTTTCAGATTTTTCATCATTAGTGTACAGGAATCAACAGATTTCTGTGCATTAATTTTATACTTATACTTTATCAAATTCATTGATTTACTCCAGTAGTTTTCTGGTAGAGTTTTAGGACTCTCTATGTATAATATCATGTCATCTGCAAACAGTGACAGCTTTACTTTTTCTTTTCTGATTTGCATTCCTTTTATTTCTTTTTCTTCTCTTATTACTGTGGCTAAAACTTCCAAACCTATGTTGAGTAATAGTGGTGAGAGTGGGCAGTCTTGTCTTGTTCCTGATCTTAGTGGAAATGGTTCATTTTTTCACCACTGAGAACGATGTTGGCTGTGGGTTTTTCATATATTGTCTTTATTATGTTGAAGTAAGTTCCCTCTTTGTCTACTTTCTGGAGGGTTTTTATCATAAATTGGTGTTGAATTTTGTCAAAAGCGTTTTCTGCATCTATTGAGATGATCTATGGTTTTTATCCTTCAATTTATTAATATGGTGTATCATATTGATTTATTTGCATGTATTGAAGATTATTTGCATTCTGGCAAAAAACACACTATATCATGGTGTATGATCATTGTAATTGCTGTTGGATTCTGTTGCTCATATTTTGTTGAGGATATTTTCATCAATGTTCATCAGTGATATTGGTCTGTAGTTTTCTTTTTTTGTGACATCTTTGTCTGGTTTTGGTATCATGGTGATGGTGGTCTCATGGAATGAGTTTGGGAGTGTTCCTCCCTCTGCTATATTTTGGAAGAGTTTGAGAAAAAAATAGGTGTTAATTCTTCTCTAAATGTTTGATAGGTTTCGTCTGTGAAGCCATCTGGTGGTGGGTTTTTGTTTGTTGGAAGATTTTTTTTTTCAGTGCTTGTGATTCATCTGTTTATATTTTCTATTTCTTCCTGGTTCAGTCTCTAAATGTTGTGCTTTTCTAAGAATTTGTCCATTTCTTCCAGGTTGTCAATTTTATTGGCATGTTGTTGCTTGTAGTCATCTCTCATGATCCTTTGTATTTCTGTAGTGTCTGTTGTTACTGCTAGTTTTTCATTTCTAATTCTATTGATTTGTCTTCTCCCTTCTTTTCTTGATGAGTCTGGCTAATGGTTTATCAATTTCATTTATCTTCTTAAAGAACCAGCTTTCAGTTTTATTGATCTTTGCTGTCATTTCCTTCATTTCTTTTTCATGTATTTCTGATTTGATCTTTATGATTTCTTTACTTCAGCTAGCTTTTTGGTTTATTTGTTCTTTCGCTAATTTCTTTAGGTGCAAGGTTAGGTTGTTTATTTGAGATGTTTCTTGTTTTTTGAGGTAGGATTTTATTGCTATAAACTTCCTTGTAGGAATTGCTTTTTCTGCATCCCATAGGTTTTGGGTTGGCGTGTTTTCATTGTCACTTTTTCTAGGTTTTTTGGTTTTTTTTTTATTTTCTCTTTAATTTCTTCAGTGATCTCTTGGTTATTAAGTAGTGTATTGTTTAGCCTCCATGTGTTTGTATTTTTTCCGATTTTTTCCTGTAATTGATATCTAGTCTCAGAGTGTTGTAGTAGGAAATAATACTTGAAACAATTTCAATTTTCTTAAATTTACCAAGGCTTGATTTGTGAACCAAGGTATGATCTATCCTGGAGAATGTTCCATGTACACTTGAGAAGAAAGTGTAATCTACTGTTTTTGGATGGAATGTCCTATAAACATCAATTAAGTCCATATGGTTTATTGTATAATTTAAAGCTTGTGTTTCCTTATTAATGTTCATTTTGGATGATCTGTCCACTGGTGAAAGTGGGGTGTTAAAGTCCCCTACTATTATGGTGTTACTGTTGATTTCCCCTTTCATGGCTGTTAGCATTTTCCTTATGTATTGAGGTGCTCCTGTGTTGGGTGCATACACATTTACAATTGATATACCTTCTCCTTGGATTGATCCCTCCTTGATCATTACGTAGTGTCCTTCTTTGTCTCTTGTAATAGTCTTTATTTTAAAGTCTATTTTTTGATATGAGAATTGCTGCTCCAGCTTTCTTTCCATTTCCATTTGCTTGGAATATCTTTTTCCGTCTCCTCACTTTCAGTCTGTACGTGTCCCTAGGTCTGAAGTGTATCTCTCATAGACAGCATATGTACAAGTCTGGTTTTTGTATCCATTCAGCCAGTCTATGTATTTTGTTTTGAGCATTCAATCCATTTACTTTTAAGGTAGTTATTGATATGTATGTTCTTATTACCATTCCTTAATTATTTTGGGTTTGTTATTGTAAGTCTTTTCCTTCTCTTCTGTTTCATGCCTATAGTAGTTCCTTTAGCATTTGTTTTAGAACTGGTTTAGTGGTGCTGATTTCTCTTAGCTTTTGCTTATCTGTAAAGGTTTTAATTTCTCCATCGAATCTGAATGAGATCCTTGCTGGGTAGAGTAATCTCGGTTGTAGGTTTTCCCCTTTCATCACTTTAAATATGTCTTCCTGGCTTGCAGAGTTTCTACTGAAAGATCAACTGTTAACCTTATGGGGATTCCTTTGTATATTAATTGTTGTTTTTCCCTTGCTGCTTTTAATATTATTTCTTTTTATTTAATTTTTGATAGTTTGATTAATATGTGTCTTGGCATGTTTTTCCTTGGATTTATCCTGTATGGGGCTCTCTGCACTTTCTGGACTTGATTGGCTATTTTCTTACACATATTAGGGAAGTTTTCAACTATAATCTCTTCAAATATTTTCTGAGTCACTTTTTTTTCTCTACTTCTTCTGGGACCCCTATAATTCATATGTTGGTGTGTTTAGTGTTGTCCCAGAGGTCTCTGAGACTGTCCTAAAGTCTTCTCATTCTTTTTTCTTTATTCTGCTCTGTGGTAGTTATTTCCACTATTTTACCGTCCAGGTCACTTATCCGTTCTTCTGCCTCAGTTATTCTCCTATTGATTCCTTCTAGAGAAATTTTAATTTCATTTATTTTTTGTTCATCATTTTTTCTGGCTCTTTATTTCTTCTAGACCCTTGTTAAACATTTCTTGTATTTTCTCCATTCTATTTCCAAGATTTTGGGTCACCTTTACTATTGTTATTCTGAATTGTTTTTCAGGTAGACTGCCTATTTCCTCTTCATTTGTTTGGTCTGGTGGGTTTTTGCTTTGCTCTTTCATCTGCTGCATATTTCTGTGTCTTCTCATTTTGTTTAACTTACTGTGTTTGGGGTCTCCTTTTTGCAGGCTGCTGGTTCATAGCTTCTGTTGTTCTTGGTGTCTGCTCCCAGTGGCTAAGGTTGGTTCAGTGGGTTGTGTAGGCTTCCTTGTGGAGGGAACTTGTGCCAATGTTCTGGTGTATGAGTCTGGATATTGTTTTTCTGGTGTGCAGGACCACGTCCAGTGGTGTGTTTTAGGATGTTTGTCACCTTATTATTATTTTAGGCAGCCTCTTTGTGAATAGGTCAGGTTGTGTTCCTCTCTTGCCAGTTGTTTGGCATAGGGTGTCCAGCATTGTACCTTGCTGGTCATTGAGTGGAGCTGGGTCTTAGCATTGTGATGGAGATCTCTGGGAGAGCTTTCACTGTTTGATATTACATGGGGCCAGGAGGTCTCTGTTGGACCAATGTCCCACTTCAGAGGCTCAGGCCTGACACCCAGAAAGAGCACCAAGACCCTGTTAGCCACATGGCTCAGAAGAAAAGGGAGAAATAAAACAGAACGAAAAAAATAAAAATTAAAATAAAATATTTAAAATAGAAAAAAAATATTAACAATAAAAAAGTTAAAAAGTAATAAAAAAAGAATGAGAGAAAGAAAGAAGAGAGCAACCAAACCAAGAAACAAATCCACCAATGATAGCTAGTGCTAAAAACTATTAAAACAAAACAAAACAAAACATTAAAACAAAAAACGGGCAGTCAGAAACCTAAGACAAATGGCAAAAGCAAAGCTATACAGACAAAATCACACAAAGAAGCATATACCTACACACTCACAAAAAGAAAAAATGGAATATATATATATATATATATATATGTAAATTAAAAAGGAAGAGAACAAGCAAATCAATAAATAGGTCTACCAATGATAATAAGCTCTAAATACTAAACTAAGGTAAATATAAAACCAGAAACAATTTTCTTTTTGCAGAAAGCAAACCCCAAGTCTACAGTTGCTCCCTAAGTCCACCACCTCAATTTTGGGATGATTATGATTCGTTGCTATTCAGGTATTCCACAGATGCAGGGTACATTAAATTGGTTGTGGAGATTTAATCCGCTGCTCCTTTGGCTGCTGGGAGGAATTCCCCTTTCTCTTCCTTGTTCACAGAGCTCCTGGTTTCAGCTTTGTATTTGGCCACGCTCTGTGTGAAGGTCGCCTGAAGACATCTGTTCCCTACCCAGACAGAATGGGGTTAAAGGAGTGTCTGACTAGGGGACTCTGGCTCACTCAGGCCAGGGGGTAGGGAGGGGTGTGGAATGCAGGGCGAGCCTATGGTGGCAGAGGCCAGTGTGACGTTGCACCAGCCTGAGGCATGCCATGTGTTATCCCAGGGAAGTCCCTGGATCATGGGACCCTGTCAGTGGCGAGCTGTACAGTGTCCCAAGACGGGAGGTGTGGATAGTGACCTGTGCTTGCACACAGGCTTCTTGGTGGCTGAAGCAGCAGCTTTAGCATTTCATTCCCATCTCTGGGGTCCACACTGATAGCTGCAACTCGCACCCATCTCTGGAGCTCATTTAGGTGGTGCTCTGAGTCCCCTCTCTTTGCACACACTGAAACAAGCGTCTCTTGCCTCTTAGGCAGGTCCAGAGTTTTTCCTGGATTCCCTCCTGGCTAGCTGTGGTGCACTAGGTCTCTTCAGGCTGTGTTCAGGCTGCCAACCACAGTCCTCTCCCTGGGATCTGATGTCTGAAGCCCGAGCCTCAGCTCCCTCTTCCCACTCACACTGGCAGGTGAACAGACAAGCCTCTCAGGCTGGTGAGTGCTGGTAAGCACCAATCCTCTGTGTGGGAATCTCTCTGCTTTGCCCTCTGCCCCCCTGTTGCTGAGCTCTCCTCCATGGCTCTGAAGTTCCCCCACGCCCAACCCCCACCTCCAGCAGTGAAGGGGCTTCCTAGTGTGTGGAAACTTTTCCTCCTTCACAGCTCCCTCCCTGAGATGCAGGTCCCATACCTATTATTTTGGCTCTGTTTTTACATTTTTCTTTTGCCCTACACAGGTACATGACAAGTTTCTTGGCTTTTCGGAAGTCTGAGGTCTTCTGCCAGCCTTCAGTAGATGTTCTGTAGGAGTTGTTCCACATGTAGATGTAGTTTTGATGTACTTGTTGGGAAGAAGATGATCTCCATGTCCTAGTCCTCCACAGTCTTGAAGGTGTCCCCCACAGATTTTTTTTTTTGAATTTTATTTTAGTTTATTTTTTTATACAGCAGGTTCTTATTAGTTATCTACTTTATACATATTAGTGAATATATGTCAATCCCAATCTCTAATTCATCCTACCACCACCACCACCACCACCCTCAATTTCCCCCTTAGTGTCCACACATTTGTTCTCAACATCTATATCTTATTTCTGCCTTGAAAATCAGTTCATCTGTACTATTTTTTCTAGATTCCACATATATGTGTTATTATGCGATATTTGTTTTTCTCTTTCTGACTTACTTCACTCTGTATGACAGTCTCTGGGTCCATCCACTTCTGTACAAATGACCCAGTTTTGTTCATTTTTATGGCTGTGTAGTATTCCATTTTATATATGTGCCATATCTTCTTTATACTTTCCTCTGTTGATGGACATTTAGGCTGCTTCCATGATCTGGCTGTTCTAAATAGTGTTGCAATGAACATTGGGGCACATGTGTCTTCTTGAATTATGGCTTTCTCTGGGTATATGCCCAGTACTGGGATTGCTGGGTCATATGGTAATTCTATTTTTCGTTTTTTAAGGACACTCCATACTGTTCTCCATAGTGGCTGTATTGATTTACATTTCCACCAACAGTGCAAGAGGGTTCCCTTTCCTCCACACCCTCTTCAACATTTGTTATTTGTAGATTTTCTGATGATGCCCATTCTAACTGGTGTGAGGTGATACCTCATTGTAGTTTTGATCTGCATTTCTCTAATAATTAGTGATTTTGAGGAGCTTTTCATGTACCTCTTGGCCATCTGTAAGTCTTCTTTGGAGAAATGTATATTTAGTTCTTCTGCCTACTTTTTGATAGGGTTGTTTGTTTTTTTAATATTGAGCTGCATGAGCTGTTTATATATTTTGGAGCTTAATCTTTTGCCCATTCATTCATTTGCAAATATTTACTCCCATTCTGAGGGTTGTGTTTTCATCTTGTTTATACTTTCCTTTGTTGTACAAAAGCTTTTAAGTTTCATTAGGTCCCATTTGTTTATTTTTGGTTTTATTTCCATTTCTCTAGGAGGTGGGTCAAAAAAGATCTTGCTGATATTTATGTCAAAGAGTGTCCTCCCTACATTTTCCTCTAAGAGTTTTATAGTGTCTGGTCTTACATTTAGGTTTCTAATCGACTTTGAGTTTATTTTTGTGTATGGTGTTAGGGAGTGTTCTAATTTCATTCTTTTACATGTAGCTGTCCAGTTTTCCCAGCACCACTTAATGAAGAGACTGTCTTTTATCCATCACATATACTTGCCCCCATTGTCAAAGATTAATTAACCAAAGTTGTGTGACTTTATCTCTGGGTTTTCTATCCTGTTCCATTGATCTATATTTCTGTTTTTGTGCCAGTACCATACTCTCTTGATTACTGTAGGTTTGTAGTATAATCCGAAGTCAGGGAGTCTGATTTCTCCAGCTCCATTTTCTTCCCTCAAGATTGTTTTGTCTATTCATGGTCTTTTGTGTCTCCATACAAATTTTAAGATTTTTGGTTCTAGTTCTGTCAAAAATGTCATTTTGTAATTTGATAAGGATTGCACTGAATCTGTAGATTGCTTTGAGTAGTATAGTCATTTTCACAATATTGATTATTCCAATCCAAGTACATGGTATATCTCTCCATCTTTTTGTGTCATCTTTGATTTCTTTCATCAATGTCTTATAGTTTCCTGAGTACAGGTGTTTAACTTCCTTAGGTATATTTATTCCTAGGTATTTTATACTGTTGGTTGCAATGGTGTATGGGATGGTTTCCTTAATTTCTCTTTCTGATCTTTCATTGTTAGTGCATAAGATAGTAAGAGATTTCTTACTATCATTAATTTTCCATCTGAAACATTACCAAATTCATTGACTAGCTCTAATCATTTTCTCATGACATCTTTAGGATTCTCTATGTATAGTATCATGCCGTCTGCACACAGTGACAGTTTTACTTCTTTTCCAATTTATATTCCTTTTATTTATTTTTCTTCTCTGATTGCTGTTTCTAGGACTTCCAAACTATGTTGAATAATACTGGCGAGAGTGGACATCCTTGTCTTGTTCCTGATCTTAGAGAAAATGCTTTCAGTTTTTCACCATTGATAATGATGTTTTCTGTGGGTTTGTCACATACGGCCTTCATTCTGTTGAGGTAGGTTACCTCTATGCCTGCTTGCTGGAGAGTTTTTATCATAAATGGGTATTGAATTTTGTTAAAAGCTTCTTCTGCATCTATTAAGATGATCATGTGGTTTTTATTCTTCAATTTGTTAATATGGTGTATCACATTGATTGATTTGCATATACTGAGGGCCTCTTGCATCGCTGGAATAAATCCCACTTGATCATAGTGTATGATCCTTTTAATGTGTCATTGGATTCTGTTTGCTAGTAATTTGTTGAGTATTTTTATATCTATATTCATCAGTGATATTGGACTGTAATTTTCTTTTTCTGTCATATCTTTGTCTGGTTTTGGTATCAGGGTGATGGTAGCCTTGTAGAATGCATTTGGGAGGTTTCCTTCCTCTGTAATTTTCTAGAAGAGTTTGAGAAAGATGGGTGTTAGCCCTTCTCTAAATGTTTGATAGAATTTATTTGTGAAGCCATCTGGTCTTGGGCTTTTGTTTGTTGGAAGATTTTTAACCATAGTTTAAATTTCATTACTTGTGATTGGTCTGTTCTTATTTTCTATTTCTTCCTGGTTCAATCTTAGAAGGTTATACCTTTCTAAGAATTTGTCCATTTCCTCCAGGCTGTCCATTTTATTGGCATAGAATTGCTTGTAGTAGTCTGTTATGATGCTTTGTATTTCTGTGGTGTCCATTGTAAGTTCTCCTTTATCATTTCTAATTTTATTGATTTGAGTCCTCTCCCTGCTTTTGTTGATGTGTCTGACTAAAGGCTTATCAATTTTGTTTCTCTTCTTAAAGAACTAGCTTTTATTTTATTGATCTTTCCTATTGTTTTCTTTGTATATATTTCATTTATTTCTGCTCTGATCATTATGATTTCTTTCCTTCTGCTAACTGTGGGTTTTGTTTGTTCTTCTTTCTCTAGTTTCTCTAGGTGTAAAGTTAGATTGTTTTTGAGATTTTTCTTATTTCTTGAGGTAGGATTGTATTGCTATAAACTTCTCTCTTAGAACTGCTTTTGCTGCATTCCATAGGTTTTTGATCACCATTTTTTGGTTGTCATTTTTCTCTAGGTAATTGTTGATTTCTGCTTTGATTTCCTCAGTGATCTCTTGGTTATTTAGTAATGTATTGTTTAGCGTCCATGTGTTTCCAGTTTTTACGTTTTTTCCCTGTAATTGATTTCTAATCTCACAGTGTTGTGGTCAGAAAAGATACTTGATATGATTTCAATTTTATTAAATTTACCAAGGTTTGATTTGTGACCCAGGATATATCTATCCTGGAGAATGTTCCATGTGCACTAGAGAAGAAAGTGTAATCTGCTGTTTTCAGTGGAATGTCCTATAAATATCAATTAATTATATCTGGTCTATTTTGTCACTTAAAACCTTTGTTTCCTTATTAATTTTCTCTCTGAATGATCTGTCCATTGGTGTAAGTGAGGTGTTAAATTCCCCCACTATAACTGTTTTAGGGTCAGTTTCCTGTTTTATAGCTGTTAGCATTTGCCTTATGTATTGAGGTTCTCCTGTGTTGGGTGCATATATATTTATAATTGTTATATTTCTCCTTGGATTGATCCCTTGATCATTATGTCATGTCCTTCCTTGTCTCTTGTAACTTTATTTATTTTAAAGTCTATTTTTTCTGATATGAGAATTGCTATTCCAGCTTTCTTTTGATTTTCATTTTCATGGAATATCTTTTTCCATCCCTTCATTTTCAGTCTGTATATGTCCCTTGGTCTGAAATGGGCCTCCTGTACAGAGCATATATATGGGTCTTATTTTTGTATCGATTCAGTGAACCTGTGTCTTTTCATTGGAGCATTTAATCCATTCACATTTAAGGTAGTTATAGATATGTATCTTCCTATTACCATTTTCTTAATTGTTTTTGGTTTGTTTTTGTAGGTCCCTTACTTCTCCTGTGTTTCCCACTTAGAGAAGGCCCTTTAGCATTTGTTGTAGAGCTGGTTTTGTGGCACTGAATTCTCTCAGCTTTTGCTTGTCTGTCAAGTTTTTGATTTCTCCTTCAAATCTGAATGAGATCCTTATCAGATAGAGTAATCTTTGTTTTAGTCTC
>NW_006783631.1:7471918-7497298 GCF_000442215.2 Lipotes vexillifer | reverse complement strand
CTTTCCCTTCATCACTTTAAATATACAATTGCATTCCCTTCTGGCTTGTAGAGTTTCTCCTGAGAAATCAGCTGTTATCCTTATGGGTGTTCCGTTGTATGTTAGGTTTCATTTTTCCCTTGTTGCTTTTAATAACTTTTCTTTGTCTTTAATATTTTTCAGTTTGATTACTATGTTTCTCAGCATGTTTATCCTTGGATTTATCCTGCCTGGGACTCTCTGTGTTTCCTGGACTTGGGTGGCTATTTCCTTTCCCATGTTAGGGAAGTTTTCAACTATAGTATCTTCAAATATTTTCTCTGGTCCTTTCTCTCTCTCTTCTCCTTCTGGGACCCCTATCATGTGAATGTTTGTGTGTTTAATGTTGTCCCAGAACTCCCTTAGGCTGTCTTCATTTCTTTTCATTCTTTTTTCTCTATTCTGTTCTGTGGCAGTGAATTCCACCACTCTGTCTTCCATGTCACTTATCCATTATTCTGCTCTTGATTCCTTCTAGCATATTTTTCATTTCAGTTATTGTATTGTTCATCTCTGTTTTTTTTTTCTTCTTTAATTCTTCTAGTTGTTTGTTCCTTAATTCTTCTAGGTCTTTTTTAAACTTTTCTTGCATCTTCTCGATCTTTGCCTCCATTCTTTTCCAAGGTAGTGGATCATCTTGACTATCTTTATTCTGAATTATTTTTTCTGGAAATTTGCCTATCTCCACTTCATTTAGTTGTTTTTCTGGGGTTTTATCTTGTTCCTTCATTTGGTACATACCCCTCTGCCTTTTCATTTTTTTAATCTTTCTGTGAATGTGGCTGTCATTCCACAGGCTGCAGGACTGTAGGTCTTCTTACTTCTGCCCTACAGTGCATCCTATACTAAGAAGTAGTCATCAAACATGTTGGCCAAATCTTGCCTTTTATTTGATTTTATAAATAAAGTTTTATTGGAACAAATCCTCCCCAGTTCATTCCTTATTGTCATTGGCTGCTTCATGTCACTATAGCAGAGTTGTCCAAACTACAAAGTCAAAAATATTTACCACTTGGTACTTCATAGATAATGGTTGCCAACTCTTGACTTAAAGTGCATCCCTATTTAGAGTAACCACATTTCAAGTGTTCAGTAGCTGTATTCTATTCTATTCTATTCTCTTTCTTCCCCTTTTGTTTCCTTCAATGTTTTAGTAGCTAGAGCATATCTCTTAGAACATTTTTGAGATAAAGTTCAGGGAAAGTAAAATTTTATAAACCTCAATGTGCTTATTGTACCATCAAAATAAATTCACACACCAACTAGGTAGGAATATCCAGATTGGGAGGTATTTGTAATAAATTTAAATTTTATCCTCTTAGTATTTTGGCTTCAGTTTTGCTATTGAAAGTCTCAGACTCATTTCTATTACTTGGTGTTTTATTTGAGACTCTGTGAGTGGCAAGGAGCAGGAGACAGGTGTTGTTTCTCTCAGGAATCTTGTAGCATCTTTTCTTTGTCCAGAGTATTCAGAGTTTTAACAATGTTTGACTTGATTTTCTATTTATAAGTATTCATTTAAATGTCCTCTTTTAGGGCCACTACCTTTACCTTGGCCTGTGTCCCCAAAGCAAGAAACACTGTTTTGTCTTCTATAGAAAATATATCTTTCTTCTTTTACTTCTGAAGCAGTTGTCTAACTAAGCAGAGTAGGAGAGGGAATTAATGTCTTCCATTATAAGATATTATAATATTTTTATCCTTGCCTTCACCCCTAGTATTGTGAATACCTGCTTGCACAAGATTATGGACATTTTGTTTTTCTTTCTTTCTTTTTTCTTTCTTTCTTTCTTTCTTCCTTCCTTCCTTTCTTTCTTTCTTTCTTTCTTTCTTTCTTTCTTTCTTTCTTTTTTCTTCTTCCTTCCTTCCTTCCTTCCTTTATTTTGGTATATACTGAGCTCCTTTTTGTTTTTTTCCACTGCTACCTAAGGGAATATCACTCTCTGATCTATTATTTCCCATGCATCTGTCTGCTTTGCAGCTTCCCAAAACATTATAGTTATTTTCTTTGCTGCTATTTCATTTTAAATTTATGCTTGTAAACAAAATTTTATGTAATTTTAATGGGATATTGGAATAGAACACACATGTTTAATCTACCAGCTTAAATAAAAAATCCCCCAATTACTTTCAAAAACCTTATTTTCTCATATTTAAAGTGGGGATAATAATATTTACCTTACACAGTTGTTTGAAGATTAGAGACAATATTTTCATGAACAATATCTCTCACCTAGAAACTCCATAAAAATAAATCAAGTGACTGTGTTAAATGTCTTCATGATAAGACACAGTAAGAACAGAATCAGATAATGACAAAGCAGAAAGATTGTGCCACTCAACCTTCTCTTTTATAACTGAACTACAAATTCAATTGTAATTTGTTTGTACTTTTGAATCTCATTACTTTATAAGACTGTTCATTTGTACTCTGCTACTAGTAACTTATATGATGACTTACAGGTAGATAAAACTCAAGCCAGTTATGAAAAAAAAATAAAGTTTGGTGAGGCTAGAAATGTTTAAAATTTTATCGATTCTTTAAATGAATCTATAATCCTCTATTTGTATATCATTTTAATATTATTTTTTTCTCAGTGTGTTTACTTCCTAACACACCAAATACATGCAATCATTCCAAATTCCCTATTTCAGGTACAAGATCTGGGAGAGAGATGGAGCATAGATGCAAGGCTATGCTGGTGCAGGCAGCCCATAGTGGCAGTTCTTCTCTAGAGAGCTTGAAACAGGTATAGACCCAGAACAAAGGTCATGTGGTGTGGTTGATCAGTGGACTAAAAAGTTGAAGAAATTGTTGATCCCTTGGAAGGACCTATAGGAAGTGCTGATCAGACAAAAAGAGAGGATGTGGAGGTTGAAACAAAGATGGCAAAAGCAGAATAAAGACACTGATAACTTGCATATGGATCCAAGACAATTTTCCTGCTTTCCTTACATAGGACAGAACCAACATAGTTCATCCTTACATTTCTCCATTTTCTACTGAGTGAAATGTGAAAGATATTACATTGATTCTTCTGTTCGGAATCTTGTCAAAACCCTTCTTAACATTTTATTCCTAGTCCTGCTCCTTTAAATCAGTCTCATTCTGTCTTCCCTGACTGGTCTTTCTTCACTACAAACTAGGTTAATTTTCTAACCATTTTACTGCATCATATAGTAAATAAGCTCCCAAGCATGACACACTGATTATCAGAAGAAGTGTAAACTCTCTTTCATGTAGTTTCCCAGTACTGTCATGTAGTGAAGACTCTGTTTCAATATTTTAAACAAAAAAAAACTTGACAGATCTCAAATGTGAAAGGATGACTTTCAGAATATACAGAGAGTCATTTTAATGTAACAGTTAAGAGTAAGTCTCTGGAAATTGATACCCTGGGTTCAGATCTCACTCCACCATTTACTACCCATATGGCCTTTGTCAAACTACTTAACTTTCTTATACCTTGATCTCTTAATCTCAAAAACTGGGTAATCACAACAGAGCCAACTTCACAGGGTTGTTTTAAGAATTTAAATGAAACACAAAAATACACATATAAAACTTCCTATTTTAAATGCTCAATAAATGTTAACTATTATTAATTATTGATTAAGAAAACATGCATTGACAAATATGCAGTATAAATTTGTATTTTATTCACCACAGATGCATCTCCATAAATTTGGAACAAGAAAACAATCATTAATAAACATATGATGTATTTATAAAATCTGTAGAGGATATTTAGTGCACATTTGGAATTTCAGATTGATTTCAATAATTTTCTGGTCCCTTGGGTTTTAGAACCAGTGAGTCTAGCATAATTACATTCAAGACCTTCTAATTTGCTAATCATATTACTTTTGAAATCAATATTTTATTTATTTATTTATTTTTACTGTGTTGAGTCTTCGTTTTAGTGCGATGGCTTTCTCTCGTTGTGACAAGTGGGGCCCACTCTTCATTGCAGTGCACAGGCCTCTCACTATTGTGGCCTCTATTGTTGCAGAGCACAGGCTCCAGATGTGCAGGCTCAGTGTTTGTGGCTCACAGACCTAGTTGCTCTGCGGCATGTGGGATCCTCCCAGACCAGGGCTCAAACCCATGTCCCCTGCATTAGCAGGCAGATTTTCAACAACTGCACCACCACCACTAATTCATTTAGTGATTTCACTAAATGAATTAATACAGACAGCACTTGGAATAATCTCTGAAACATAGTCAGTACATTAAAAGATATGCATTAATTATAATTTTATGTTTATGAGACTGTGTTAAGGCATTTCCACCACATTCTTCTCATGAGAAAAAAATGAAAAAGAAAAGAAAAATATCCCCCAAACAATTAGAAGAATAAAATGGACTCACGTTGAAATTTCACTGAAACTAGAAATTACACATAATGTCCCCTCATAATGTTCAAGCAGGAACTGTGAGATGTACTGAAAGTTACATGAAAGAGTGGAGAGACAGATGACATGACATCTACAGTGGAAGATCTCAGAGAAATGTGGAATCTGAGCACAGTTTTCTAGAGTAGATAGCTTGCCTTGAAGTGTCAAATTCACATTATCTTTATAACAATAGCAATGGGGTGTTTGCTCCAAGAGTAAAACCTTTCTTTAACTCCATTTCACATGATGAAGAAGCAGAGGAGTCCAACCTGATGAAGAAGTACACAGAGAAGTCATTTTAGTAGGATGCTGTCTCTCTGTGAAGCGTGTCATATAAAAGAAATGTTATCCCTTTTAGTAACCATGCAGTTACTGATCTCTATTGACTGGGAAGAAGTTAAAGCCAAATCAATGAAAGCAAGATGACTATATGCTGTGTGGAGCTTCACTGTAATCTAGATAGTATTTCTTCTGGCTTAGAATACTTCCCTGGCTTATTACTGCAAACCTGTTGCAAATAGTTGAGGCAAAATATAAATTTTATTCAATGGTGAGAAATACTAAAATAGGCAACAATACAATGTACAAAGACACTACTTGTAATACTAAAAGGGAATAAGAGGTTAGATACATAATGAAAGCAGGGAAGAACACTCAACACACACAAAAATAAATCATCAGCAATCAGATGAAATGGGTGACCACATATAAATTCAAAAAGATGAGGAGATACAAGATAATGGTAGGGGATTAAAAGTCACAGATTATTATGTATAAAATAAATTAAGCTACCAGATATATTATACAGAACAGGAATATAGCTAATATTTTATAATAACTTTAAAAAAGTATAATCTATAAAAATATTGAAATAATATGTTGTATACCTAAAACTAATATAATATTGTAAATCAACTATTTGTCAATAAAAATTAGTAAGTAAATAAAACAAAATTATGTAAACTTTAAAAAAGGATGAGACATTGAGATAAAATCAGAGGTGTTCAAAGTTTAGGATGACAGTGCAAAATAACAGCAAGACATGATTCAGGATTTGACACCTCAGTTAAAACAATGAAAAGTAAAAAAAAAAAAAAAAAAGGTAAAAAAAGAAAAAGAAAATCATGCCAGAAATAAATTCTGTTAAAAAAAAAAAAAAAAAAAAAAAAAAAAAAAAAAGGTAAAAAAAGAAAAAGAAAATCATGCCAGAAATAAATTCTATGTATGAACTAACATAAAGAAAAGGTAGACACTTCTGAGAGCAGTTAGGGATATACAAAACAGAATGTAGAAAAGAAAAAGAAAGAAAAGTTGAGGGAAAACAAACAGGAAATTGAAAGAAAATATAAATATTTATTAGGAAAGACAAAAGGGATGCCACATTTACACAACTATGTCCTTTTGAAATAAAAGAATCAAATTTGAACAGTTCCAAGATAGAATCCAAGAAAAGTTTCCAAAATAAAAAGACCTAAACCTAGGCATTGAAGGAAACATCATTTTCCTAAAGAAAACCAAAGATTTAAAAAATGATCATTAATGTAGTACATCCTTGAAAAATCAATGGCTGTTTAAAATAACTGACTTTTGCAAGGTGTTGAAGGCTTAATCCCCATTAATTCTGAATGTGACTGTATTTGGAGATAAGACTTTTATAAATGTACAGTAGTAAATCAACTATACTCCAGTAAAAATTTTTAAAAAATAAAAATAAAAAGATGCATACTAATAGAGGGATAACTATGTGAAGAAGCAATAAGAGAATCACCAACTACAAGCCAAGGTGAGTGGATTCAGAAGATATAAACCCTGCTGGCACCTTACTTTTGAAATTCCGGCATCCAGAACAAGGAGAAAAGAAATATCTCTTAGTTAAGCCACTCAGTCTCTGGTGTTTTGTTATGGCATTCCCAGCAAACTAATACCAGAATATTTAAGGTAAAATAAAATATCAAGCTATGTGGAAGATTAAAAAAATGTCTGAGGTAGGTCTTAGACTTCTACAGTAATATTAAAATTTAGGCGACATTTGTATGATATCTCTGTTCTAGGGGACAGAGTGGTTCAAGAATTTTATAGCCAAACTGCCACAAGTTAAATGCAATACATGAATATTTATAAATATAAGAGAACTCAGACAGTATAGTTTGCATGAACACTTTATTTAAAAACTACTACAGAATATACTATAGAAACACTGGGTGCTTAATTAACAATGAAATATCTCTCAGAGAGCAATACATTGATTTAAATTTATAATTAAGTCTAAATTTTTTGTGGGATTTATATTTATAGAACAGAATGAATACATTAGAAACTACATGGATGTAGAAATAATATGACTAATAATAGGTAGGAGAGGAAAGAAGAATGTATACTGGGAGCATTATAAACCACAGTGACATTTTCAAGTTTACTATGAGGGGTCAAAATGTAATTTAAAGAATATAAACCAAATATTAGATATACTAATGTAAAAAGTGAAGAACTAAGAAAAATAAAATAATGAACTAAAATGTGTGGTGATGCTGAGAGGAGGAGGATGGGGAGATGCACAAAACTGTAAAGTATACTGATATATACATTGCTCAGGTTAGAAAGTCAAGGGTTACTACCAAAGATAAAAGAGGATCAGATAAATTGTAGACAGCTATGGTTAAAGTAGTAATGGCTAGAAAAGCTTAAAAAATAATTTTAAATTATGAGAAAAATAATCTTATGTATAGAAAATCAATAGCAAAACAGGAAATGAAAATACCAACCATATCAATAACCATATTAAGTGCAAATGGACTATAGACCCATTAAAAGTTAGACAGTATCTAGCTAGGTAAAACAAAGATCCAAATATAAGTTGCCTTCAAGAGACAAACCTTAGACTCTAGGAACAGAATAGTGTATATTATAGAAACAATAATCATATGAGAAATAAGGTGGATGCATTAGCATGAAACAAAATAGACTTAAGAAAAAAAGAAAAAGAAGTATCACTAGTGACATAGAGGAACTTTCCTAAAAGAGTTAATACATTAGAAAGAAATAGCAAGTATAAATGTACATAGGCCTGATAACAAAATATATGAGCATCAAAATACAAGAAACAAAAATGGGAGGGATTGAAAGAAGAAAGAGACAACAAGAATGATATTTGGAGATTTCAATACATGACAATCAAGAATTGATATATGACAACTAGACAGAAAATTAGCAAGGGCATAGAAGAGCTTAATAACACTATTACCAACTTGACTTAACTTATATAAAATGTTGAATCCAATGCAGAATATGCAGTATTTTTAAGCATACATGGTACATTTTCTAGGGTAGACCATAGGAAATTTACTTGTTAGGCCACAAACAAGTAAATTTTAAAATATTGAAGTCATACAAATTATGCTCTCTGACCAAAGCAGACTTAAATTAGAAACAAATAATGAAAAGAAATATGGGAGATTCTCAAATATTTTGAAATTAAATTATCCTCTTCTAAATAACCAATGGGTCAAGAAAAATATTCCAAGGGAATTTAAAAAATATTTCGAATTAATGGTAACAAAAATAGAACATATCAACCTATATAGACAACAGGCCAAGTAGTACTTAGGAGAAAATTTATATTGCAAATACCTGGATGGGAAGAAAGAAAAGTCTTGAATCAGTTAGCTAAGCTACTATCAGGAGAAACTAGAAAATGGAAGAATACTAAACTCAGAGCAAGCAAAAAAATAATAATATAGAGCAGAAATCAATGATTTTTTTTTTAAAGAAAATACAGCAAATTCCCTGGTGGTGCAGGGGTTAAGAATTTGCCCTCCTATGCAGGGGATGCAGGTTCAATCCCTGGTAAGGGAACAAAGATCCATATCCTGTGGGACAACTAAGCCCATGCACTCTAGAGCCCACACATCACAGCTAGAGAGACTGTGAGCTGCAACTACTGAGCCCACACTCTCTGGACCCCATGCACCACAACTAGAAAGAAGCCCACACACCACAATGAAGAGCCCGTGTGCCACAACAAAAGATCCTGCGTTCTGCAAATAAGACCCATTACAGCCAAATAACTAACTAACTAACTAAATAAATAAATAAAAGAAAATAGAACACAAGGGTAAAAGTCAATGAAATTTTAAAAAATTGGTTCTCTGAAAATAACAACAAAATTCATAAACCTGTAGCTATGTCAGGTGTCAGCCAACTATGTCCACTCTGGCTTGTGGACTGTTTTCTACAAAAATAAAATAAAATAAAAATTATTGGAGCACACAATGTACATTTATTGGAGCACAACAATGTACATTTATGTATTGTCTATGGCTGCTTTCACACTACAGTAACAGGGTTAATTAGTTGCAGTAGACACTCTATGATCTGTAAGTCATAAAACATTTATTATCTAGTTCTTTACAGAAAAAGTGTGCCAACTGTCAGTGTGATACAGACTGACCAAGACAACAGAAAAAAAGATAGAAATTATCATAAATAGGAATAAAAAATATATAACTATTATCAACCCTTCATAATATAGAATATGGGAAAAAATAGGTCAAGAGATAGACAATTTAGATGAAATCAATAAATTCTAGGAAGACAAAAGTTACCAAAACTGACTCAAGACTATAGGAAAGTAAAAAGAAAAATAATAAATAGAAAACAAACAAATTGAAATAATGATTAGAAATATTCCCCCAAAGGGAGGCTTAGACACAGATTGCTTCAGTGTTATATTCTGCCATCTATTTAAAGAAGAAATACCAATCATTCACAAACACTTTAAATTAATAAGAGAACATTTTCCAACTTATTCTATGAAGCCAGTGTTACCCTGATACAAGCCAGACAAAGATATCACAACCAAGGGAGATTATGACTAATATCTCTTATGAACATAGACACAAAAATCTTTAACAAAATAGTAACAAAAACATATAAAAATAATTTTATACCATGATCAAGTAGAATTTATCTTAGGAATGCAAAGTTGGTTTAACAACTGAAAATCAATTAATATAATACATAGAGTTAATATAATAAAGGTCGGGAAAAATACCACATGAATATCTCAATTAATGCAGAAAATTGATGTTAGTTTATACAAACATAATAAAATTCTTAAAAAAACTAGAAATATAAGGGTAGTTGTTTAACCTCCTAAAGACTATCTGTGAAAATCTCATAGCTAAAATTTTACTTAATGGTGAAAGACTGAATGTTTTTCCCCTAATATCAGCAAGAAGCTAGGGATACCTGCTCTTGCTACTTTTGATCAATATTGTGCTGTTGTTCTAGGCAGTGAAATGTTGAAGGAAGAAAGGAAGGAAAGAAAGGAGGGAGAGAGGAGAGAAAGTCATCACTATAGGAAAGAAAAAATCTCTATTCACAGGTGACCTAATTCTGTAAGTAGAAAATACTAATACACTAATAAGAACAAAACGCTTAAAAAAACAAGTGTATTATAGTAGCAGGATATAGTATGAATATATAAAAAGTGAAATTAATTTTATTTCTAAACACTATCAGTGAATAATCCAAAAATAAAATTAAGGAAACAATTCCATTCACAATAGCCTCCAAAAAGAAAAAAAAAAAAAAAAAAAAACTTGAAAATAAATTTAATAAAATAAGATCTAAATGAGAAACTCCAAAATATTGCTGAGAGAAATTTAAAATAAAAGTAAATGAAAAATATTTTTATGATCATGGATTAGAAGACTAAAAATTTCAAAATCAGCAATTCTCTCCAAAACAATCCACAAATTCAATGCACTCCATATCAAAATATTAAAAGCCTGTTTTGCAAAAATTGACAAACTGATTCTAAAATATATGAGACATTATGAGTCACCTGAAAAAGCCAAACAATTTTGAAAAAGTAAAACAAATTTGAAGAATTATACTACACAGTTTCATACATAAAACAATTATTTTTTCCAAGGAAAAGTGGTTTTCGTATAAAGTTAAGCATATAAATTAATGGGACAGAATTGAACTCTTACAGTCGATTTTTGACACAGGTGCCAAGACAATGCAATAGGAAAAGGACAGTATTTTTAACAAATGATACTGGTATAATTATATGCACATGCATAAACAATTACTTAGATCTTTATGTCACCAGATTAATTCATCATAGAACATAGACCAGCATAAAAATAAAATTTCCAGAAGAAAACATAAGAGATCATGTTCTGACCTTGCATTTGACAAAGAGTTCTTAGAAACAACATGATTTATAAAAGAAAAATTCCATAAATTAGACTACATAATAATGAAAGAAAAAATGTGTGTTTCAAAAGACACCATGAATAAAATGAAAAGGCAAACCACAGTCTCCTAAGAATGGGGGAAAATATTTTCAAATTATATATCTGACTTATACCAAGAGTATATAAAATCTTGCAATTCAATAAGAAAAACAACAACCCAATTAAACAGTGAACAAAAGATTTGAATAGAGATTTCACCAATGTAGATATGCAGATGGTTAATGATCACATGAGATGATGACCCAAATCAATATTCATTACAAAAATGTTAATTCAAACTGCAATGAGTTTCAGCTATATACAAACTATAATGCCTTTCGTAAAAAAGACAGAAAATACAAAGTGTTGGAAGGGAGGTAGATAAACTGTAACCTTCATGCATTGCTGGTAGGAATGTAAAATGGTACAACTACAATGGAAAACATTTGAGAATTTTTCAAAAGTCTAAACATAAATTTTCACTTCTACTTTTAGGAATTTATTTTTTGGGGGCAGGGGTGGGTATGTCCACAAAATGGCATGCACACAGAGTTCATAGCAGCATTATTCATTGTAGTCAAAAACTAGAAAATAGATAAAGAAAATGTGGCCTATTCATACAATAACAATGAACCAACTCCTGATCTACTATAACATAGATACATTTCAAAAATACTATAAATGAAAAAAGCTAGACATAAAAGTGTTGACATAAAGCTTCTACTGTATTGATATGGAATCATTTCTTTAGCTGGGTGGTGTGGGTAAATTGTTGTTCAATATGTTTGTTAATACATCATCTGTTTAAAGTATTTCATAATATTTTTAAAAATACAAATTTTAAAATAGGAATAAATTTAATGAGAAATACACTAGAGCTATACAAACACAACTTCAAAATTCTATTCTGAGGAACAAAAAAAATAAAAGAAAATAAGGCATACTCACTCCCTACATAAGAAAACAGTATCATAAAGTCTCCAATTTTTCCTTAATCCATATACACATGTAATGAATTCCTAATTAAATTGACAACAGGATTTTTAAAGAACTAGAGTAACTATTCCTAACCAATATAAATAAATAAAAGCTCGGATCATTAATAAGCAGGAAAATTCTGGCTATAATAGAAGAGTTGTGAGCAGAAATTAGCCCTGGCTGATTCCAACAGTAACTATATAGCTACAGTAATTAAAAATAGTATGCTAATCTATAAATAAATAAAACACTAGAGGAACAAATGTAAAGTCCATAAATATACTTAAATAAATATAGAAATTGAGTATATGAAAGTGATAATGAAATTTTAGTGGCCTAAAGATACTTTACCAAATAAATGATGTTAAGACATTGAGTAGACATCACATAGAAAAGTTCATTCCAGATAGAACAAAATTTAAACGTGAAAAATAAAATTATCTAATATTTTAGGTAAAAATGTTATTTATGATCTCACATGAAGAACTTTCAAAATATAACAGAAACTCAAAATTATTGAAGTTTTATAAATTCGAATTTTAAAAAGCATTTTGCACATTAAAAAACACAAAGTCAAAAGATAAATTAAAACTCCAGGGAAATCTTTGTAATGCATAGTACAGATGTGTAGATAACATCTTTAATAAATAAACAGCCTTTCGAGTTATTAGGACAATTTAATGAACCCCTTAGGAAAATGGCAAATGATGTGAATAAACAGGTTAAAGAATGAAACATGAATGGTGTCAGGTACATGAAAAATGCCCAATTTCACTCAAAATAAGAAATGCTCAGATTAAAATTATAATGGGATATCAGTTTCACTTAGAGTAGTAAAATTTCAGGCAAGTTTATAATACACTTCATGGTTTGATAGAGAAACAGAAATTCTCTTATGTTCCTGAAGTGTAACATGGTAACTCTCTGTTGGGGCAATTTAACAACATTTACACACGTTTAAAATACACATAAACTTTAGCACAGCACTTGGATTTCCATGAATGTGTCCTGCTAATATGATATGCTTAATAACAAAGGTACATGTTGCATATTGAGTATGTATGTGTATTAGCAAAACTGAAAGCAATCTAAATGTCCATCAATAAACTACTGGCTTTAATAAATGCTGGAGAAGTTGTGGAAAAAAGGGGAACCCTCTTGCATTGTTGGTGGGAATGTAAATTGATATAGCCACTATGGTTTTCCTTAGAAAAACAAAAATAGAACTACCATACGACCCAGCAATCCCACAACTGGGCATATACCCTGAGAAAACCATAATTCAAATAGAGTCATGTACTACAATGTTCATTGCAGCACTGTTTACAATAACCAGGACATGGAAGCAACCTAAGTACCCATTGACAGATGAATGGATAAAGAAGATATGGCACATGTATACAATGTAATATCACTCAGCCATTAAAAGAAGCAAAACTGAGTTATTTGTAGTGAGGTGGATGGACCTAGAGTCTGTCATACAGAGTGAAGTAAGTCAGAAAGAGAAAAACAAATACCATATGCTAACACATATATATGGAATCTAAAAAAAAAAAAAAAGGGTTCTGAAGAACCTAGAGGCAGGCCAGGAATAAAGATGCAGATGTAGAGAATGGACTTGAGGACACAGGGAGTGGGAAGGGTAAGCTGAGACGAAGTGAGACAGTGGCATTGACATATATACACTACCAAATGTAAAATAGATAGCTATTGGGAAGCAGCTGCACCACACGGAGTTATCAGCTCAGTGCTTTGTGACCACCTAGAGGGATGGATGGGGAGGATGGGAGGGAGATGCAAGAGGGAGGATATATGTGGATATATGTATACATATAGCTGATTCACTTTGTTATACAGCAGAAATTAATACAATATTGTAAAGCAATTATACTCCAATAAAGATGTTAATTAAATAAATAAATTAACTATTGGTCTAAAGATTGTATGGCAAATATATGTAACTAGATATCATGTTGCTGTGGAAAAGACTGAGAAATCCACATTCTGGTGTGGATGAATCTCCAAGGTCTACAATACAAATTAAAAATAAAGCAGGGGATAGAACTATTAGTATAATATGCAACATTGGTTTAAAACATACATTTCATATTCTATGCATAGAATATCCCTGAATGGACACAGGAAAGCAATAGCAAGGGGTACCCTCATAGGAGTGAGGTTTCAGGGATGGTCAAGAAGCTTGGAAGGATACATACATTTTACTATATACCTATTTGAATAGTTCATATATAACTTATGCAAGAAATTAATTAAAAAATATGCAGGATAGATGATAGAATGGGACAATTGGTCTCCTGTTTTTGATCACAATTCTTAGACTAAGAACAAAACAAGATTTGCCAAATATTCCAAAACTAGACCAATGATGCTAGACCAATGATGAAGGAGTTATCTTAATTAATATGGCCATTTATTTATTAAAGATAATACTACTTATCTGTACTATTTATTGCAAAGGTTTTCCCAGTTTTTCATTTGTCTTTGACTGTTTTTCCAGAAGAGTGACAGCTATTAGGCGTTAGGTGTCTATCAAAGTCTTGTTAGCATGCTGTATTGTCTCTCATCTCCCACGACCCCTCTTGAAGAACACAATGGGCTATTTCCCTGCACCTTTATACCCATGTGGGGAGTTCCAAGGAAAACCTCCCAGAACTTCACCTTTACCCTTTGGAGTTTTGGAATGTGAAGTAATACTGTACAGAATCTTGAAGAAGTCTGTTTTTGAGAGGATGACTCAAGATTCTGAAAGGGCTTTCTCGGGAGCAAGCAGCATTTCTAACTATTTGGGGCAAAGGTAAATGTTTGTTTTATAATGGGCTGGTTTTGTATCCCACAGATGGCAACTTGACTGGGTCATTTTGAATAAAACTTGCATTTTGAAAAGAACTAAGTCATCTTGAAAAGAGGGATACTTGACTGTTAACCTTAGCAGAAATTGCCTGATAAGACAGACTTTCAGGCCCGGGAGCTCATTGGGTACATTTGTAGCCATCACAGAAGAGGTCAAGAAGCTACACTTTTCAGGGAACTCCAGCACCCATGAAGCAAAAAGAATTCTCATTCAGAATCCAGTCTGCATTGCAGATTCTATCTGTTCCAACCATATTGCCAGGAGCCAACCAGGAAACAAACCCAAATGGAATTGAAGATCCTGATAGGCAGTGAAGAGCCCAGAGGGCTAACAATAGTGAAAGTCATTAACACCTCTAGGGGCACTGAACGGAGTCTGGGATGTTGAGCCCAAGATCCTGGGTCACCAGGAAGAGGCTAGTATCCTGGGGGACCTGTTAAACAGAAGATAGGGCTACGAAGAATTGTCACCTGTGACAAAGAGAAGGGAAAGAAATACCATGGTTCTCCCCTTTCTCTTGGTCTTAATATTTTTTCCAGTGCTTTCCATTGGTCAAGACCTGCCAGAGGTCACCCTCTTACTGGATGTGCTGTCACCAAGTGTTGGCTACCCTGAACTTCAGAGCAGAGGGGAAGGTGGAGGAGTGTATATGAGACAAAAGTGCCCAAAACAACCACAGCAACCATAAAAGACCTTCCCTGTGGTACCCAGTACATGGAGGGGAGAGAAGAATCACAAGGTAGAAAACGGAGAAGAAACCAGCTATTTTCATCCGTATCCTTCTCACTCTCAAACCCCCTTTCCACACAAAACCTTTACTCAGGGAGTCTATTATGTGTACTATTAGGCAGCCTGGCAAGAATGGCCCAAGTCAATTTCACACCATGCCAAGGGTTCACACTCTTGTGGAATCCCAGCCTCTGTGCACCTATACTGAACTGAATCTCAGAGATAGTTTTGGGTGAAGCAGAAAAGAAGAGCTCTATTGTTTGTCAAGCAAAGGAGGATACAGCAGGGTAATGACCTCAAAACTCTGTGTCCCATCCTGGAGCAAGTAGTGAGGAGTCTTATAGTAATGTTTTAAGTAGAAGGGTGTGATCAGCACGTGGTGAGGTAATCAGCAGTCAGCATCATCAGCCTTCTGGTTCCAACCAGTCTAGGGCCTATGTTTTTGAGGTCAGTAATTTTCATCTGGTGGGGGACTGCTTCCTGTAAAAACAACTTAGCAATCTCTGTCAGGTCTTTATATGTATCCCTCAGGGAACTGGGAATTCAGTGACTCTGCATGTGGCTGATTTATAGTCTAAATTGTTACCAGTTTCCCAGCCCAAAAGCTATTCTTTATTTCTATATTGTCACCTTTTCTAATCATTAGCTCCTGAGTCAGCCTTTTACTTCAAAAAACAAGGACACAGGGGCTTGTACATGGTTTCAAAACTATACCAAACACAGGCTCTGAGACACAGACTGGTTCTAGTCACTATAGAGCCCACCAGCAATAATAATATTTTGCCTAACAAAAGAAGGTAGAGTTAAGATTTTTATGGATTCTGTTTCAAATTTGCCTGTGCTTTTGTCAATATTAATGGTTTTATTCAAGGTGTTTAAACTCTCAGAATTGAAATGCCCTTGTCTGGCATGGGGATAGCCATGCCAATCATTTAGCCTTTCACAAGGTTCATGCTACCATCTGGGACGAGGAAGATGCCTGACAGCAATTGGTATCTTTCCACAATTTCATTAACTGGAATATTTTCAATCTCCTCTCTATCTGTGAGAAACTCAACTATTGGATAAAACCCACCTGGTCTCTTTTTTGAGATTAAATCTCTGTCTGTGATGAGTCCTGTTTATCCATCCATCTCTTTTCACCATGTTCATTCCTTAGTGGCCACATGGTATTTATTCAATATATTAAGCATGAAGGATATGGAGGATGAACAGTGCCGGCAGTGAATTCATGCACACAGTAGGCTCCAATCTGCACAAGATGATTGGAACCAAGTCTAGTGCATGGTAAGCACTAGAGAGAGCTTGGATATTGTGATCCTATGTAGGTACAGATAAGCTTTTAAATATCCCAGTAAGTAATTAATATTTACTCAGGTGTGGTTTGTTACTGGGGAAGTTTTCTACTATTTATTTGTATTAATTAATTCATTCATTCTTTTTTTTTTTCATGGTACGTGGGCCTTTCACTCTTGTGGCCTCTCCCATTGTGGAGCACAGGCTCGGAACACGCAGGCCCAGCAGACATGGCTCACGGACCTAGCCGCTCCGCGGCATGTGGGATCTTCCTGGACTGGGGCACGAACCCATGTCCCCTGCATTGGCAGGTGGACTCTCAACCACTGCACCACCAGGGAAGCCCCATTCATTCATTTTTAAAGGGAACTTTCCACTACATTTATTAACACAGGAAAATTCATATGCACACAAATAATTGCCAAAATTCAGTCCCCCAAATACTTCAAAGAGGCCTAATCTATTTTCCAGATGGTTTTCCTACAATAGATGATAGACATCTGTATTAAAATAAACACAAACTGAATTTAACCCCCTGGGAAAATAGAAATCTTACCTATAGATATGTATCTGTATGTATTAAAAAAGTACCCTTGCAGTGCTGATTTGGCAACACATATACTAAAATTGGAACAACACAGAGAAGATTAGCATGGCCCCTGCCTAAGGGTGACATGCAAATTTGTGAATCCCCATATTTTTAGGACCTAGAAGGAAAAGAACAAACAAAAAATGTTGAACAACAAAATAAATGAAATTAAAAATTCTCTAGCAGGAATCAATAGCAGAATAAATGAAACAGAACAGATAAATGACCTGGAAGATAAAATAGTGGAAATAACTACCACAGAGCAGAACAAAGAAAAAAAGAATGAAAAGAATTGAGGACAGTCTCAGAGATTTATGGGATATTAAATGTACCAACATTCGAATAATAGAGGTCCCAGAAGAAGAGAAAATACTTGAAAATATTATAGTTGAAAATTTCCCTAATATGGGAAAGGAAAGAGTCAATCAAGTCTAGGAAGTGAAGAGAGTCCTATACAGGATAAATACAAGGAGAAACAAGCCAAGACACATATTAAACAAACTATCAAAAATTAAATACAAAGAAAAAATATTAAAAGCAGCAAGGGAAAAGCAACAAATAACATACAAGGGAATCCCCATAAGTTTAACAGCTGATCTTTCAGCAGAAAGAAACTCTGCAAGCCAGAAGGTAGTGGCGGGATATACTTAAAGTGATGAAAAGGAAGAACCTAAAACCAAGATTACTCTACCCACCAAGGATCTCATTCAGATTCGACAGAAAAATTAAAACCTTTACAGAGAAGCAAAAGCTAAGAGAATTCAGCACCACCAAACCAGCTTTAAAACAAATGCTGAAGGAACTTCACTAGGCAGGAAACACAAGAGAAAGAAAAGACCTAAAATAACAAACCCAAAACAATTAAGAATATGGTAATAGGAACGTACCTTAAATGTAAATGGATTAAATGCTCCAACCAAAAGACATAGACTGGCTGAATGAAGACAAAAACAAGACCTGTATATATGCTGTCGACAAGTGACCCACGTCAGACTTAGGGAAACATACAGACTGAAAGTGAGGGGAGGGAAAAAGATATCCCATGCAAATGGAAATCAAAAGAAAGCTGGACTAGCACTTCTCAACAGACAAAATAGACTTTAAAATAAAGACTATTACAAGAGACAAAGAAGGACACTACATAATGATCAAGGGATCAATCCAAGGAAATATAACAATTGTAAATATTTATGCACCCAACGTAGAAGCACCTCAATATACAAGACAAATGCTAAAAGGGGAAATTGACAGTAACACAATCATAGTATAGGAGACTTTAACACCCCACTTTCACCAATGGACAGATCATCCAAAATGAAAATAAGGAAACACAAACTTTAAATGACACATTAAACAAGATGGACTTAATTGATATTTACAGGACATTCTATCCAAAAACAATAGAATACACTTTCTTTTCAAGTGCTCATGGAACATTCTCCAGGATAGATCATATATTGGGTAACAAATGAAGCTTTGGTAAATTGAAGAAAAGTGAAATCGTATCAAGTATATTTTCTGACAGCAGTACTATGAGACTAGATATCAATTACAGGAAAAAATCTGTAAAAAATAAAAACACATGGAGGCTAAATAATACACTACTAAATAACCAAGAGATCACTGAAGAAATCAGAGGAAATCAGAAAATACCTAGAAACAAATGACAAAGGAAATATGATGACACAAAACTTATGGGATGCAGCAAAAGCAGTTCTAAGAGGGAAGTTTATAGCAATACAATCCTACCTCAAGAAACAAGAAACATCTCAAATAAACAACTTAACCTTACACCTAAAGCAATTAGAGAAAGAAGAAGAACAATAAAAAAAAAAACCCAAAGTTAGATAAAGGAAAGAAATCATAAAAATCAGATCAGAAATAAATGAAAAAGAAATGAAGGAAATGATAACAAAGATTAATAAAACTAAAACCTGGTTCTTTGAGAAGATAAATAGAATTGATAAACCATTAGCCAGACACATCAAGAAAAAAAGGGAGAAGACTCAAATCAACAGAATTAGAAATGTAAAAGGAGAAGTAACAACTGACACTACAGAAATACAAAGGATCATGACAGATTACTACAAGCAACTATATGTCCGTAAAATGGAAAATCTGGAAGAAGTGGACAAATTTTTAGAAATGCACAACCTTCTGAGACTGAACCAGGAAGAAATAGAAAATATAAACAGAAAAATCACAAGGAAGAAATTGAAACTGTGATTCAAAAACTTCCAACAAGTAAAAGCCCAGGACCAGATGGCTTCACAAGAGAATTCTATCAACATTTAGAGAAAAGCTAACACCTATCCTTCTCAAACTCTTCCAAAATATAGCAGAGGGAGGAACACTCCCAAATTCATTTTATAAGGCCATGATCACCCTGATACCAAACAGACAAAGATGTCACAAAAAAGAAAACTACAGGCCAATATCACTGATGAACATAGATGCAAAATCATCAACAAAATACTAGCAAACAGAATCCAACAACACATTAAAAGGATCATACACCATGATCAAGTGGGGTTTATCTCAGGAATGCAATATCCATCAATATATGCAAATCAGTCAATGTGATACACCATATTAACAAATTGAAGGATAAAACCTTATGATAATGTCAATAGTTGCAGAAAAAGCTTCTGATAAAATTCAGCACCCATTTATGATAAAAACTCTCCAGAAAGTAGGCATAGAGGGAATTTATCTCAACATAATAAAGGTCATATATGACAAACCCACAGCCAACACCATTCTCTATGTTGAAAAACTGAAACCATTTCCACTAAGATCAGGAACAAGACAAGGTTGCCCACTCTCACCACTATTATTCAACATAGTTTTGGAAATTTTAGCCACAGCAATCAGAGAAGAAAAATAAATAAAAGAAATCCAAATTGGAAAAGAAGATGTAAAACTGTCACTGTTTGCAGTTGACATGATACTATACATAGATAATCCTAAAGATGCTACCAGAAAAATACTAGAGCTAATCAATGAATTTGGTAAAGTAGCAGGATGCAAAATTAATGCACAGAAATCTCTTGCATTCCTATACACTAATGATGAAAAATCTTAAAGAGAAATTAAGGAAACACTCCCATTTACCATTGCAAGAAAAAAAACAAAACAAAACCTAGGAATAAACCTACCTAAGAAGATAAAAGACCTGTATGCAGAAAACTATAAGACACTGTTGAAAGAAATTAAAGATGATACAAACAGATGGAGAGATATACCATGCTCTTGGAATGGAAGAACAAATATTGTGAAAATGACTATACTACCTAAAACAATCTACAGATGCAATGAAATCCCTATCAAACTACCAATGCATTTTTCTCAGAGTTAGAACAAGAAACTTCACAATTTGTATGGAAACACAAAAGACCCTGAATAGCCAAAACAATCTTGAGAAAGAAAAATTGAGTTGGAGGAATCAGGCTCCTGGACTTCAGACTATACTACAAAGGTACACTAATCAAGACAGTACGGCACTGCCACACACAAAAAAAGAAATATAGATCAGTGGAACAGGATAGAAAGCCAGAGATAAACCCATTCACATATTGTCACCTTATCTTTGATAAAGGAGGTGAGGATATACAATGGAGAAAATACAGTCTCTTCAATAAGTGATGCTGGGGAAACTGGACAGCTATATGTAAAAGAATGAAATCAGAACACTACCTAACACCATACACAAAAATAAACTCAAGGGCTTCCCTGGTGGCACAGTGCTTGAGAGTCCGCCTGCCGATGCAGGAGACACGGGTTCGTGCCCCGTTTCGGGAAGATCCCACATGCCGTGGAGCGGCTGGGCCCGTGAGCCATGGCCGCTGAGCCTGCGCGTCCGGAGCCTGTGCTCCGCAAATGGGAGAGGCCACAACAGTGAGAGGCCCGCATAACGCAAGGAAAAAATAAATAAATAAAATAAAAAAAAATAAACTCAAAATGGATTAAAGATCTAAATGTAAGGGCAGACAGTATAAAACTCTTAGAGGACAACATAGGCAGAACACTCCATGATATAAATCACAGCAAATCCTTTTTGACCCACCTCCTAGAGAAATGGAAATAAAAGCAAAAATAAACAAATGGGACCTAATGAAACTTAAAAGCTTTTGCACAGCAAAGGAGACTATAAGCCAGGTGAAAAGACAACCCTCAGAATGGGAGGAAATATTTGAAAATGAAGCAACTGACAAAGGATTAATCTCCAAAATATACAAGCAGCTCATGAAGCTCAATATCAAAAAAACAACCCAATACAAAATTGGGCAGAAGACCTAAATAGACATTTCTCCAAGAAGATATACAGTTTGCCAACAAACACATGAAAGGATGTTCAACATCACTAATCATTAGAGGAATGCAAATCAAAACTACAATGAGGTAATACCTCACACTGGTTAGAATGGGTGTCATCAGAATATATACAACCCATAAATTCTGAAGGAACCCTCTTGCACTGCTGGTGGGAATGTAAATTGATACAGCCACTATGGAGAACATTATGGAGGTTCCTTAAAAAACTAAAAATAACACTACTATACAACCCAGCAATCCCACTACTGGGTATATACCCTGAGAAAACCATAATTCAAAAAGATTCATGTACCACAATGTTCATTGTAATACTATTTACAATAGCCAGGACATGGAAGCAACCTATGTGTCCATCAACAGATGAATGGATAAAGAAGATGTGGCACATGTATACAATTGAATATTACTCAGCCATAAAAAGAAATGAAATTGAGTTATTTTTGGTGAGGTGGATGGACCTAGAGTCTGTCATACAGAGTGAAGTAAGTCAGAAAGAGAAAAAAAATACCATATGCTAACACATATATATGGAATCAAAAAAAAAAATTCTGAAGAACCTAGAAGCAGGACAGGAATAAAGACACAGACATAGAGAATAGACTTGAGGAAACGTGGAGAGGGAAGGGCAAGCTGGTGCGAAGTGAGAGAGTGGCAGTGACATACATACACTACCAAATGTGAAATAGATAGCTAGTGGACAGCAGCCACATAACACAGAGAGATCAGTTTGGTGCTTTGTGACCACCTAGAGGGGTGAGATAAGGAGGGTGGGAGAGAGATGAAAGAGGGAGGAGATATGGGGATATATGTGTACCTATAGCTGATTCATTTTGTTATACAGCAGAAACTAACACAAAATTTTAAAGTCATTATACACCAATAAATTTGTTAAAAAACAAATGTACCTTTGTATATACACTATCTTTGTGTACCTTCCTTCCTCACATACTATATATTAGGAAATTAACTTTTGTCTATGTAACATATATCTTTTATTTGCAAAAAAGGAAACAAATAAATATATGTTTTAATATGTTTGCTTTACTATGTCTTCTTACAAAAAATTTGGTGTCTGACTTGCTTCACAAAGTGTATGTAGTCCTGACACATGCTGTCCTTTGCATGATATGTAGGTTGCAAAGGAGAGAAATCAATTACAAATCAATCTACCCTGGCAGATGCCCTCACCTTAGTGAACCTTCAGCTACAAATTGACACTCTGCAGCTTCACAACTTTTATATTTGGCTCCTTTTTACCCCACCCATGGTATTACTTTTAAAGTGAAACCTTCATGTATCCACTTTACAAAGAAACCATGACTTTGAGTGTCTTGGCTTGTGCCTCTCAGGTTTTCTAATGAACACTTGTCACTTTTAGACCAATATAATTTAAGGCACTGTTTGTTTATTTTCCTCTCTGTTCCTCCTTTCTAAATAAAGGTTATATCACTCCCCACTACTCAATACTTTCCCCACTCACACAGTCCTCTACCATCAAAGGCACATCCAAACAGGCTGTTTTATGTCCAATTTGTTTATCGTGATGAGAAATGTGAAAATCTTTGGCAGAGACCATTAATTTTATAACTTATGTTTCAAAAAGTAGTTCCTGAGCTATTTACATCTCTTCATATTAACACCAAAGAAAACGAGTGTGTTGAAGATATAAGACTTGAAAGCAAATTGTGTTTACTGTCTCCTTCTAAATATAATTAATGGCTTAAAACAGATCTTTATGGCTCATGATCAAATATTTTCCTGGTGCTGCATTTGATGTTTGCTTCAGTGACATTGACTTTGAGTCTTTTGATTCCAAGACAGTTAGCTTCCTACTGGATTTTGATATTCAAGGTGAAATTATTACAGTTCATCTTGGCAGGGACAATTACTCTTTGAATTAACTGATATGAGTGTCATGAGTGGCAAAAGATTTCCAATTTGGGAAAATAAAATATATTTATTTTATAAAAAGAGGAGCTGAATGGAATCTCAGAAATTATATAGTGCCGTATTATTTATTTTATTAATTTTTAAAATTCAGTTTTATTGAGGTATGATTGACAAAATTGTAAGATATTTATAGTATATATACATCATGGTGATTTGATAAATACATATGTATACGTATAGATATACATTGTGAAAGAATTCCCATCATCTATCTGGTTAATTAACATGTTTATCACCTCACATATTTATCTTTTGTGTGTGTTTGTGTGTGTGAGAACATCTGATTTCTATTGTCTTAGCAAATTTCAATTTTACAATATAGTGTTATAAATTTTAGTCACCATGTTTTACATTGTATCACTGGATCCCTAAAATTTATTCATCTTATAGTTGAAAGTTTGGACCCTTTTACCAATCTCTCCTTACCTCTCCCACCCCACCCCCACATCACTGATAACCATTTTTCTACCTCTGTCTCTATATGTTTGATTTTTTATTTTTAGATTTTATAAATAAGTGAGATCATACAGTATTTTTCGTTCTCTATTTTAATCTTTTCACTTAAGATAATGACCTCAAGTTCCATCCATGTTGTTGAAAAAAGCAAGATTTTCTTCTATCCCATGGCTGAATGATATTCCATTGTATGTTTATACCATATCTTCTTTATCCATTTATCCATTGATGGACACTGGATATGTTTCCACATCTGGGCTACTGTGAATAATGATGCAATGAACCTGAGTGTGAATACATTTCTTCAATATCCTGTTTTCATTTCCTTTGGATGTTTACCCAGAAGTGACATTGCAGGATCATGTAGCAGTTCCATGTTTAATTTCTTGAGGAACTTCCATACTATTTTCCATAGTGGCTGCACCACTGTACATTCCCAACAAGAGTCTACCAGCATCCCATTTACGCCACATCCTTGCCAGCATTTACCTCTTCTCTGCCTGAAAATAGTCATCCTAACAGGTGTGAGATGATGTCTAAATGTAGTTGTGAGTTACATTTCCCTAATAATTAGTGATGTGAGCACCTTTTCATTTACTTGTCCAATTTTAAGTCTTCTTAGAGAAAATGCTGTTTAGTTCTTCTGCTCATTTTTAAATCAGATTGGTGTTTTTGGCTTTTTGTTTGTTTGTTTTTTTTGCTACTGAGTTGTATGCATTTATTATATATTTTGAATATTAACCCATTAGCAGATATATGAATCATTAATTTTTTTTTCCTATTCCATACATTGCCTTTTCACTTTGTGGATGGTTTCCTTGGCTGTGTGGAAGCTTTTTAGTTTGGTGTAGTCCTGCTTTATTTTTACTTTTGTAACATTTGTTTCTGGAGTCATATCAAAAAAAAAAATTATTGCCAAGGCCAATATCAAGTAGTTGACATACCATGTTTTCTTTTAGAAGTTTTGTGGTTTCTGGTCTTATGTTCAAGTCTTTGATCCATTTTTAATTGATTTTTGTGTATGGTGTAAGATGAGGAGCCTGTCTCATTTTTTGTGCATGTGTATATCCAGTTTTCCCAGCCCCATTTATTAGGAAGATTTATGGGCTTTCTGGATCTAGCTGTGTTTCTTTTCCCAGGTAATGGAAGCTTTCAGCCACTATTTTTTGAATGAGTATCTGTCCCTATCTCTTTGTTTATTCTCTTTCTGGGATCCTTATAATGCATATATTAGTCCTTTTGATAGTCTCCCATAAAACTCTTAAACAATTTTTACTCATTTTCATTTTTTCCCCCTCACTTCTGATTGAATGAATTCCACTGCCCTGTCTTCAAGTTTGCTTATTCTTTTTTTTCTTTTGCATATAGTCTGCTGTTGAATCTCTCAACTGAATTTTTAAGTTCAGTTATTGTGTTCTTTAGCCTTATGATTTCTGTTTGGTTCTTTTTTTTTTTTTTTTTTTTTCGGAACCCGGGCCTCTCACTGTTGTGGCCTTTCCCCTCTCCGAGCTCCC
>NW_006783631.1:7416580-7471874 GCF_000442215.2 Lipotes vexillifer | reverse complement strand
TTTTGTTTTTTTTTTTTTTTTTTTTTTTTTTTCGGTACGCGGGCCTCTCACTGTTGTGGCCTCTCCCATCGCGGAGCTCCGGACGCGCAGGCCCAGCAGCCATGGCTCACGTGGCACGGGGGATCCTCCCAGACTGGGGCACGAACCCGTGTCCCCTGTATCGGCAGGCGGACTCTCAACTACTGCGCCACCAGGGAAGCCCTGTTTGGTTCTTTTTAAATAATTTTTATCTCATTGAAATTTTCACTTTCTTCTTGTATTTTTCTCCTGACCTCAATAAGCATCTTTATAACCATTATTTCAAACTCTTTATCAGGTAAATCACTTGTCTCCATTTCATTAATGTCTATTTTTGGAATTTTATTTTGTTCTTTTGTTTGGAACATAATCCTCTATTTCTTCATTTTCCTTGACCCTCTGTGTTGTTTCCTGCACATCATATAAAAAACTATCTCACAATCTTAATAAAGTGGTCTCTTGTAGGAGATGAACCTTATCATTCAGGTTGGCCTGAGCCCTTTATTGTCTCTCATACCTCTAAGATTGTCCAAGTCACCTTCTTTGTTTATTTTTAGTTGCTCCCAGTAGTTGAGAGGGTATAACAAAACATATCAGTGTCACAAAGGGGAGCATATCAGTCAGCACCTAGACTTAGGGTAATTGGAAATGACCCTCAGGCAGCATACATTCCAAAGTACGCCAATAGACTTCTTTCAGGGAATGATGGGGAGCTGGGCCTTTTCTGTCTGCTCCCTCTGTACTGAGCCCTGCGAAGACAGCCACAGCGAGTCCTTAGGAAGCTGTTAAGAATGGTTTCTTTGTTTATTATAGTGTTGTGAGTCAAGACAACATAAGCCCCATGGGATTTCAGAGCTGGGTGTTTTGTGAGCTCATACATGAGGTGGAAGATTTGAGAACTAGAAGTTGGGTCCAAATTCTTTTCTCTTCATGGAGAAGCTAGGATTTGTGTGTTCCATCTCATTTTTGTATTGCTATAATGGAAGTGGTGTTTATGATGAGAGTATGTCCCAGCCTTTTCTTCCCATTTCAATGTGGATAGTTTCTCATTTGTCTGATGTTTATAAGTCACTCAGGTATATTCTGGATTTCTTTTAGAGGGAATTGCTCTGTGTGTAACTGTAGATTTAGTGTGTCTATTGGAGGATGTGAGTTCAGGAACCTCTTATGTCAGTATCTTGGATCAGAACCACAACTCATTCTCTTTATTGCTAAGACAAATGAAATCAGAAAGGCTCACCTACACAAGGATAAAGTCCCATCCAGTCTCAGCATCTATACAGTGCTTGGCATATAACTCACACTCAAATGTTTGTATTACCTAATGGAAGAACTTCCACTCTCTCTTTCCTTCCTTTCCTCCTCATTTTTCTCTTCCTCCAATACATGTTCATTGATCATTTACTGGTGAATCAATTAGAAGTATGTATAAGCAGAAGCTTGGTTTCTATTTAGAGGTGTTATAGAAGAAGAGCAAAAAGGCTTGGTCCAAATATTCTCTAAAACAAGTCATTCTGAATGCTGAACCACAGATCTGCACCAGCTTACCACAAGAACCTCAATAAAAATTAATTTTTAAATTATATTTGTAACAACTAGGATATAATCTAGGGATATGTACTTTTAGTATCTTCTTTGGATTTTTTACTAACGATGCAAACTGATTTGCCGAATTTACCTACCATTCTCCCCATAGTTTGGTGAAAGGTTAGAGAAGATATACAAAGGACAATAAATGAGGTACAGGGTGAAGATATAAAATACACCAGTGATTTTGATGACATTCTGGAAGACAGAAAGAGAATAGGGCAGTACAAGAGTGGTGAGAACTCAGCCCACAGAAGCTTAAGGCATTTGGGAGCTCTGGTTGTTCTTCTCACAGGAGAGAGGCTCTGGTTTGATATTGGGGGGCACAGAAAGCCAGAGAAGAATGAGGGTAGAGATCAGAGGAATTGATTGATCAGGGGCATAAGACTGCCTATCTCCCACTCTGCCTTCCACAGAATCACAGGCATAGAATTACTCCAATCTAAAATGAAAGGATGCTCATCCAATAGTATTTTACTATTTCCCCAAGGAGAGCTAGCACTACTAGTTTGTACCTAGTATAAGGCCTCAGTCTTTAGAGTTGTGGTGTTTTCACACACCCCTTCATTTTCAGATACCTACAGTGAAATATTTCATTCAAAACAGTCCATCTCTATGCTTACAGTCAGCAGGCTTATAGTCATCTCCCCTTTCTTTCAGACACAGGAGCTTCTGGGAAGACAGACCTACTCAAGAGCAGAGGAATCTCAGACTGCTTCTTATACAGATCAGTATTACTTTTCATGCAAAACTATGCAAGAATATCCAGAAATAACCACACACATTTAAGAAAAAAAAATGCAAAAACTAAAAAAAAATAGAAGGAAAACATTAAGAAACAAGATGCATATTTCCAAAGGAAAACAAAAATTTGAGGGAAAAAAAGAGAACTTAAAAAAAAAAGAACGCTAGGAGAGAAAAGAATTGTATTCATTTATTAATGAATTTATTAATAAAAAATAAATATTTACTGGGCACCTGTCATGAGGCAGGCACTGTTGTAACAGAGATGATATAGTGTAGGAAGCAAGATAGATAATGGCTCTTCCCTCATATTGCTTACATTTTGTGGGAAAATAGACACTGAAAAATTAGCAAATAAAGTGTAAGTTCAGATAGCAATTAAGAACTAAAAAGATAATCAAGCAGGTTAAAAACTAGAGTGGCAACAACAAAACATTGACTCCATCTGACCATGACAGAGAACAAAAGTATTACTTGGATTTCAAGGAGGGCTGGAGAATCAGGCTTTACAGCTTTATAGAAAGTTATGGTGACCGAAACCAAACCACAAAACTAGTACAACGTGGAGACCAGAGTTCTCATCACTGGGTGCTCTACATATTACCCAGTACCTACATCATCAGACACATCACAAAATCACTGTAACTGAGGCTTTGGGAAAGTCAGCGGAGATGCCTCCTCTGTCAGGGAAATGAGTCAAGCCCACTTTACTCGGATCACTAGCTTCCAACTTAAAGTCTAAGGTGGGTGCATCTGATGGAGGCTTGGCCTTCCTAGCAGCAAGGAAGGCTATAAAAGTAGATGGTATTTTCAGTTCTAGAGTATGAGGCACATTCTGACTCTTAAATGCAGGATTTATTAAAAAATAGGAAAAGGTTTCAGATAGTGGGCACCAAAACAAATGACAAACATTTCCCACAGTGGATAACAGGATCAGGCTTCAGGACATGCTTTCATCTTCCGCTGCCTTCAATGTCTTTATTTCCCCATCTGCAAAACCAAAGAGTAGGATCCAATTATTGCTGAAGTTACTTCCATCTTTTACACTTTAATTTTCACTCATTCAAAGAGAAATGACAAGACAAGGACCGTTCAAATATAATGTTCAGATAGTAGACAGTTGAAGCAAAATGAGAAAAGGATTCTCTGAGTCAAACAAAAAGTTCAATACATTCTTGTCATTGAAAAATGATGAGAGAATGTAGACTTATGAGAGGAAGAAGAGAGAGAGACTGAGAAAAAATAGTATGCAGAGAAGCTGACTTATGCATTTTTGAGACAGTTGAATTTTGCTTAGAAACTCAATGAGCCAAACTGACTGATGTGAGAAGATAACCATAAATATTCCTTAGCTTCACATTCACAGTAGAGTTCACCAGACAAAACTTACAATGCTGAATGCCTGACCTGAAGGGGGAAAAATCTAAGAGTATAAGAAAGGCTTATCACTCATTCAGCAAACATTTTGTTTCATCTTCTACATTATTAAGAATGAAACACATGCTCCCAGCTGGCAATGACTCACAGCCTAGAAATTAATGATTGCAACATCATGGTAAGTGTCAAAAAATCAGTAACACATGTGACATCAGAGAACAGAGTCTGCAGGGAGGCACAAAAATATTTCCAAGAGGAGATTAAGCCACATCTTGAAGAAAGAAAAGAGTTCCCCAGGAGGATAAGTAGAGGATGGTTGTTTCAGAAAAGAGAGAACATATGATCTGAGAAAATAAAACTGAAAAAAAAAAGTGTTTGACTTAATTTGGGAATTCAAGGTCAGTGCAGGTGAGGTGGTTGTTACATATGGATAAAAGAGCCTGGAAACCCAAGACATGAGCCACATCACACTGGGCTTGGTGTTTCTTGTCAAGTGTTTGGTGCTAAATTCTGGAAACTACAAAGTGGCACAGAAGAATTTGGGGCAAGGGAGTAACAAGGTCAGAGTTGAGAATTTTGGAGCCTGGAAGCAACAGGAAAAGTTAGAGGACAATTTTAATAATGCACAAAAGAAGCTATGATAGATCCACATCAAGGGGATGGAGATAAAACAAATAAGATAACATGATGGGGTCAAAGAAAATATGGAGGATAGTTAAGAGGATATAGGGTAATATAAGCCTGAGTGTGGTTTCCTCAAGCCCTAATCTCAAACAACTTTTAACCTGAAAAGCAGGGAAGGAAAAGTGTGTGTGTGTGTGTGTGTGTGTGTGTGTGTGTGTGTTATGGAAAAATCTAAGAGCATACATTATCACATCAGAGTTGTCTTGTGATTGATGCTCTGACTGCCACATTTCCTGAAAGTAAGCATTTTTTATAAGGCTAATGTATTCAAGAAACAGTTGTTTTATGGAAAAGGTAGAATTTTTACTGCATCTTTTAAACAAGTAATATTTAGCTCCCCAGAAAGAAAAAAGGCAGGCTTTCAGCTGTGGGAAACAAATGGATCAGTGTAATGAGGTTGGAATAGATCTGATTTGGACTAGGGATGGTGAGAGGAGAATACCAACTAAATAAACTAACCACACACACTGAGAACAAGTGTAGAAAATTAAGAGGGGAAGAATAATCAGCTCCCTCTTGAAAAATTTTTGATCTTGGTTTATGGGTGGTAGTAGTAGCAGGGATTGAGAGATTAGCTGAAGAAATAATGTGAAGGCAGAATGGGGTTAAATTAGATAGATGAACTGGGCTGTGAGGAAGAGAAGGGTGGCTGTCAGTATCTGGAAAACAATAGGGGTAGAATCAGGACCTGGGAAAATTGGGAAGGTTTCTAAGATTGGGAGAGATGGAAGAGATGTGTTTTGATAGAGAGAGAAAAGAGAAAAGGTCATTTCAGACAACAGGATTACCCTGTGTGAAGAGGTGAGTACTCAATGGCAAGACATGTTTACAGTACTATAAGTAACTGAGCATGTTGGAATGGTTCCAGTGTGTGAGTGTGTGTGTGTGTGTGTGTGTGTGTGTGTGTGCATGCGTGCGGTCATGAACATGTGCACATTTGGGCCAAGGATGCTGAAAAGATGATACCACTCACGTGTTGGCAGAATTTAATGGGTGAAGAGGGCCTGAAGTTAGAGAAGGTCAGGAGCCAAATCTTAGATGGTCTTATATAGAATCCCACTGAGCCTGGACTTTATCTAGTCATGTGTTTTCATTAAGAACATCTGTGATGGGCTTCCCTGGTGACGCAGTGGTTGAGAGTCCGCCTGCCGATGCAGGAGACACGGGTTCGTGCCCCGGTCTGGGAAGATCCCACATGACGCCGAGCAGCTGGTCCCGTGATCCATGGCCACTGAGCCTGCGCGTACGGAGCCTGTGCTCCGCAACAGGAGAGGCCACAACAGTCAGAGGCCCGCGTACCGAAAAAAAAAAAAAAGATCTGTGATGAGATTTTCAGTTTTGAAAGATCTGTACTTATCATGGACAAAGAAGGGAGGTAGGATAGAGACAAAATCAAGCCATCCTATTTATCCCAGCAGTCCTCAAAATTTATGTTGTGTATTAATCCCCTGAGGATCTTGTGAAAACACAGATTTTGATTCACCATTTGGAGCCTGAGTTTCTGTATTTATAAGATTTCTATCAGTCAGAAGATACCAGCCTACTGATCCATGGGCAGGATTTTGAATAGCAAGGGTTAAAAGATCATTTTTCTGACCGTGGTGAAGTGTTGAGGCTGTAACTGTTGCTATACACCCATTTAGTCTTTACTTGATTTCCTGATTTGTCTTATTCCTGAATTTCAATTATTAATTGCTATAACTTTGAAGAATTTTCACACAGGCCTCTTTCCTCTGGGTCTTTGACTCCATGTAAATCAAATACACATCATATTGAAGTGTTTCTTTTCTTCATGAACTTACATGTCTGATTTTCATGAAGTTATATGTCTAACTGATTTTTCTAATAGAAATATAAAAAACTGATAACAAAATTGTAATGCATTTTTCTAATACTCACAGGATGAAGTTTTTACTCTAACCTGGAGAGGTGGTGTGAATTTAAAAATGTTCCTTTTCAATCTATGTTTGAACATTCGTGTAATGAGGGTTCTGTTTCCTCTCCTGTACAAACTGATTTGAGAATCCATACTTGTCAGTGAAAGGGGTTTTCTTATGTTTCCATATTCTGCCAGTGATGTATGCATGTTGCTGTTTTTGCTCATTGATTTTAGATCAAAGAGTTACCTGGTATTCATTTTTGAAACACAAGAAAAAAAGAAAAGGAATACTTCTGTGAAACTTTTATTTTTGTATGTTGGGTCAAGCCATTCTCTAAAGTTACTCTTCCTTCATTATCTGCCATAAACTTTGTATATGATTTGCAAGAATAATTCATGTATAGGAGTGTGATTTAGTTATGAAATATTTTCTCAGACTCACTTGTGGCTTTTATTTCTTCCTACCTCATGTTTATTCTTTCTTATATTTTGGACCCATTTCTAGTTTCACCTGGGAAATTTGCTTACTCAAAATATCCTCCAAGTTCTCTTACAAAAATTAGATACCTATCAAATAAAAAGAAAAGGGTGGTGACAAAATTTTTTAATTAAAAAAAAAAAGCATCCATTAGATATATCGTCAAAAACTGTGAAGGATCAGAGATTTTACTTTCTTACAAGCCAACAAGTTCACCTGCCAGTTACAGTGTCCTGCAAGAAGATGCAAGCAAAACTCCTGGGTCAGAATCAAAGGACATTTACTCATGGAACAGGACAGGACATGACCTTCCCAATCCTGTCAGTTTCCTTGCTGCCCCAGGCTAGTTCCACAAGGGGGAGGTAGAGAGCCCCATATGGATGCTGCCCAGGCAGTGAGTTCCCATCACAGCTGAGAAATACAGAGCTTAGGGAATCCAAATCTTTTATAATGGGCCTCAAGCAAACCTGCCCAATCATTCCGCTAGAGAGAGACATGACCTTTATTATATGCATAGTAAACAAATCTGCCCTCTGCTCTGAAGGGAGACACCATTCCTATATCCCTAGGCTGTTCACTCTACAAACATCCTTGAAAAGACAGTTGAACAGAAAAGCTGTCAGTGCCACCGGGTGAAAGAGGTATAGGAAAGTGAGAGACCCGTGGAGAATTGTCTCCCAACACTTATAAACGGATTTCTCTAATTTAAGATGTAAACTTTTATTTTTGTCTCTTGGGTCAAGATATTCCCTAAAGCTATTCTTCTTTCTTTATCTAATATAAACTTTTTATATGATTTGCCAGAATAATGGATGTATAGGAGTTTGATTTAGTTGTGAAGTATTGACAAATATAAAAAGTTATTTTTTTAATTTCATTTTGAACCATTGTCACCATGAAAAGTCACCATTACATTTCTCAAAGAAGGCAGCATTAAAGAGCTTTGGATTTTGAAAGTCATGGATTTAATTGTGGCTCAGCTATACCTAGATGAATAACTTTGGACATGTCTTTCCTGTCTAAACCTCAGACACCAGGAATCGAGGGGAGGCATACTAGTGTTTCTGCAATGCTAGTCTCCCAGCACAATGCCTGGGTCATCGAACACAATCACTAAGTATGTTTGCCTTTCATGCCCTTCTCTCCTTTCCTTACTCTGGGAGTTTACTCCTATAAATAAGAGCATACTCAACTTCTTTTTTTTTTTTTTTTTTTGTGGTACGTGGGCCTCTCACTGTTGTGGCCTCTCCCGTTGCAGAACACAGGCTCCGGACATGCAGGCTCAGCGACCATGGCTCATGGGCCTAGCCGCTCCGTGGTGTGTGGGATCTACCCGGTCAGGGGCACGAAGCAGTGTCCCCTGCATCAGCACTCTCAACCACTGCGCCACCAGGGAAGCCCTGAGCATACTCAACTTCTGACTCAATTCTAAATATTCATGAGAAGAGCTCACCTGTCTGCTATTTACTTTCAAATTATTCTCTGGCTAATCAAAGCAGGAAAAGAAAAGGGAGATATAATCTGGACCAGTATATTTAGAGGTACAAAAAAGCAGATACAGTGGACCACAAACCTTACTACAAAATAATTTTAAGAAAGTAAAATTGATTGGAGTTATCTTTAAGCACCTTGCATAGCAATGAGAAAAGAACAAAAACTTCTGAGCTATGCCCACCTTAAACCTAATTCCGTTGCTTAGTTCATAAACTAGTAAAGTTATCAGACCTGGATAGCTTCAATTTTCTCTGAATGAAATGAGCTTTAAAATATGTATCTACCCTATTGTTGGGATTAAGTGATGTAGAGCATGAAACCCCTAACACACTATATTGTAGGTGCAAAAAAATTGTTTTCTTCCGCCAAAAATTTGTTATTTCTTCCCTTTCTCTAAAATTTATGTTGGAAAATTTTTTCCTCACTGTGCATTTGTGGACTTCCTGATAATGTTTGAGAAACATCTCACTTGATCTTGGTCTTCATTCCAACTACTACCCTGTTTCTTTCTCACTCTAACTACCAGAGTTCTTGAACAAGCGACCAGTGTCTGTTGTTTTTTAATGAATTTTCTTAAGCATGACCCCTCTTACCGACCACAGTCCTGAAATAAATCCATCTAAATCCAATACCAAATCATCCACTTGGCCATTCTTTCAAATATGTTTCATGCTGTATTGTGTGGTATATTTTCCAAAAATAGTCACAGCAATATTGCTAGTCCCCCATACTCTTTGAGAATCTTGTCTCTTCCCATCAAGAGATCAACTATTTCCCCTCTCTTTGGGCAGACCCCTGACTACCAAGACATGGAAGCAAACTAAATGTCCATTGACAGAGGAAGGGATAAAGAAGATGTGGTACATATATACAATGGAATATCCCTCAGCCATAAAAAAAGAATGATATAATACCATTTGCAGCAACATGGATGGACCTAGAGATTAGCATACTAAGTGAAGTAAATCAGAGAAAGACAAATATCATATCATATGATATCACTTATATGCAGAATCTAAAAAAAAAAAAAAAACTGTTACAAATAAACTTATTTACAAAACAGAAACAGATTCACAGATTTAGAGAATGAACTTATGGTTACCGGGGGAAGGATGTTGGGGGAAGGATAGATTGCGAGGATTGACATGAGAAAGACAAATATCATATCATATGATATCACTTATATGCAGAATCTAAAAAAAAAAAAAAAACTGTTACAAATAAACTTATTTACAAAACAGAAACAGATTCACAGATTTAGAGAATGAACTTATGGTTACCGGGGGAAGGATGTTGGGGGAAGGATAGATTGCGAGTTTGGGATTGACATGTACACACTGCTATATTTAAAATAGATAACCAACAAGGACCTACTGTAATAAATAAATAAATTAATAAATTAATTAATTAACTAAATAATTAAAAAGAAAATTATAGAAACCATGCTATGTGACTTCCAAAGCTAGGTCAGGTCATAAAAGTAATCTAGCTTCTTTCTCACTCTCTGTTGGCATACTTGCCCTTTGAGCCTAGTCATCATGCTTTGAAAAGGTCAGGCCACAGAGCAAGGCTCTGTGTGATGTTCCAGCTACCAGACCATCTAAGGTCCCAGTTGACAGCCCAGTTCAAACACGAGACATTACTGAATAGCCTTCAGGTGATGCCAGCTTTACTTCTTGCTAAAGGAGGCCCCAGACATGGTGGAACAGAGACAATCTATCCCCACTATGCCTTGTCTGAATTCCTGAGCATGAATTCTATAAACTGAATAAATGTCTCATATCACTAATTTTGAGGTAATTTGTTACTCAGACCTGGTAAACGGAACATCCTCTTTACCAACAATTCCTTCTGGAATTTTCCTCCTATTCAAGTGCGGGGAAATACTTCAGTGCTCTAGACTTTGTCCCTAATCCTTCCAGTATTTTACTTTTCTTCTGCTCTGACTCTGTATTAATCCCAATATTTTCCTCCTAGATCTTTTCTCCCAGCTTTATACTGTCCATTTTGTAGAGCATAAATCCATGCTAAGTGTCTTTAAGCCTTGGTTTCAGGACAACAATTCCTTGGGAGCAAGGTCCTGTGAATCAAGGTTTAAGGAGAATCTCACCCTCAGGATCCTGCAAATTTGGAGCATAGACACCTCACTTGCCTCATCTTCTTAATGAGGGCTTCTTAAGAGCCCTTCTTCTTAATATCTCTCTAAATATATTTCCTTGCCAAACCCTAGTCCTGTATCTGTAATTCAGTGATAAAATGAGCAAGCTCATGAGTTTGACTTTCTGGGTTTGAGTCCCAAATTTGCCACTAACAAGCGACTTCATGGCGGGAGGTTAAATGGGGATAGTGGTATTATGTATCTCTTAGGACTAATGGTGATATGAAATGAATTAATGAAATTAAAGACCTTAAAACAGTACCTGTAAAACAAGCAATGTTGGCTATTATTATTCTCTATTATAATTGCTTTCATAGTATTATGTGTCTCCTCATTATAACAATTTTCACATGTGTGAAATTGGATTTATGGTCAAAGCTTAAAATAACTTTGTTTGAGTCTCTCTACCACTGATGATAATACTAACATTATTTAACCCATTAAGCCCAAATTTAAAATAATCTTTCATCTACTGTCTCTTTCAGCCAATTTTAGTAACTTTTCGTACCAAAATCCATTTTACCCTTCTCTCTTTTTTTCATCTGGTATTTTGGCCTTCAGATAGTTGGTGAAATCCTGATAGTATGAGAGTTGGCACTTATGTGCATTTTACCAAAGTCTCAGTGGGATCACCACCCCCACTCAAAAAGTGAAGATAAATATATGTTGCAAGTAACATCTCTATGGCCACTTGTTGCCACTTCTGGCTGTCATGGCTCATTCATAACTAGATTCTTTCAAGATGACTTATTGTGCTAAGTCATTTTTTCTCCATGCTAAGTCTTTTTTTCTCCATGCCTCTCTCAACAGAAATAAGCCTGAATTCCCTATTTCCTAGTACAATAATCTACACATCTCAACTTTATTGTCAAGGCTATCAAAAAAAATAAACTCTATTAACTTATCTGGCCTCATTTTCCACTAATATATAAAATTCATTTTCCCAAGTAGATAGTCTCCTGAATGTGCTATAAAATAAAAGTACTAATTTAAATATGTGTCTTTGTGCATTGTAATTCATTATAGTTTTTTCATAATATACATGACCCTTTTTCAGCTTTGACCTTTCTAATTGACCATGCTTAGTGTATAAGTATTATTATTATTAAACATTGTTCAATATTGCAAAATATTGAAGGTAATTTTCCAATCAAATGAGTGAATTGCAGAAGGAACTTTTAAAGGATGTTGGAAGGAAAATCTGTCTTGGAAGTCTATCAATTTGATTTATTAAAAAAAGAAAAAAAAATGATGATTTTGCAGGGTGATATCTCAGAAAGCCTGTATTTTGCAAGAGAACTTTCCTTCCTATACATATTGGATAGTTTATACATAATTAATCTGTGACCAAATATTGATAAATGGCAGATAAGACTTCCCTAAGGAGTAGAACAAGAAGCAGGTGACTGAGTATCTTGGAAAGCTGTGACTGCTGCATTCCCTCAAGATCCTGTTATTTGCATCTGGAATACCTCTAATTTGAAAATGAAAAGCTGGCATGTGAAGTCTATTGGGATACCTACTTTCAAGTTTAAGAAGTAACATTTGATCCTCACCCTCATCATTTACAATATTTAATATCAAACATTAGGCCTATTAACAGAAAAGTATAAAATCAAATGTATTTGCTCCAGAAACATAATGCATTTATGATGAAGAAAATGCAAATTGCCCGAGAGCAAACTGCCTCATCCCTGATATTTAATGATCAACAATAACAATGAACTAAAAGGTCCAGAACATCTGAATTCTGCTAGAAGATTGAAAAACATGAATTCATCCTGACTTATGTTTGAGGCACTGTCTATTGGATTGAAGAATGGTTAACAGGCTAAATACAAAGTCAGTTGATAAATAGAAGTATATTCAGCCAGGAGGCTTTCCTACCATGAGGATGAGAGTTGGTTGCATTTAATTTGTCTTTGTTATTAATGATATGGAACCGAGGATAAATAACAGATAAATTAAATGAGCAGGAGATCAGAAAGAGTTGCACACCAATGCAATACAATGATGAGGCCCAAAGCAAGTTGGAAATCCATAATACACCCAAGACATGACAAAGCACTACTCAAACCAAAAAATAACAAAATGCACATAAAAACAAACACAATACTCAAATTCAGAAAAAAAATTAAAAAATATATAAGAATGCATCAAGTTAATATAAGACTTGAAGGGCTTAGAGTAAATCATATGTGTGGTTTTAAAGACCTTATCTAAAGTGATGGAGTAGAAGGACGTGTGCTCACTCCCTCTTGAGACAGCACTGGAATCACCACTAACTGCTGAGAAATAATTGACAGGAAGATACTGGAACTCACCAAAAAAGACAGCACACATCCAAAGACAAAGGAGAAGCCACAATGAGATGGTATAAGGGGCACAATCACAATAAAATCAAACCCTATAACCTCTGGTTGGGTGACTCACAAACTTGAGAACAATTATACCACAGAAGTCCACCCACTGGAATGAATTTTCTTAGCCCCATGTCAGTTTTTCCAACCTGGCAGTCAGGCAACAAGAGGACGAATTCCCAGAGTATCAAACTTTGAAGGCTAGTGGGATTTGATTGCAGGACTTCAACAGGATGGGGTGAAACAGAGACTCCACTCTTGGAGGGCACACACAAAGTAGTGTATGCATCAGGACCTGGGGGAAAGAGCAGTGACCCTATAGGTGAATGAACAAGACCTACCTGCTGGTGTTGGAGGGTCTCCTCCAGAAGCGAGGGATGGCTGTGGCTCACTGCAGGGACAAGGACACTGACAGCAGAAGTTCTGGGAAGAACTCCTGGGCATGGACCCTCCCAGAATACACCATTAACCCCATCAAAAAGCCTGTAGCCTCAGTGCTGGGTCACCTCAGGCCAAACAACCAAAAGGGAGGAAACATAGCCTCACCCCTCAGCAGACAAGGGGGTTAAAGTTTTACTGAGCTCTTCCTACCAGAGCAACACCCAGCTCTACCCACCACTAGTACCTCTCATCAGGAAGCTTGCACAAGCTTCTTAGATAGCCTCATCCACCACAGAACAGGTAGCAGAAGCAAGAATAACTGCAATCCTGCAGCCTGTGGAATGTAAACCACATTCACAGAAAGATAGACAAAAAGAAAAGGCAGAGGACTATGTACCAGAAGAAGGAACAAGAAAAAAACCCTGAAAAACAACTAAATGAAGTGGAGATAGGCAACCTTCCAGAAAAAGAATTCAGAATAATGAGAGTGAAGAAGATCCAGGACCTCAGAAAAAGAATGGAGGCAAAGATCGAGAAGATGCAAGAAATGTTTAATAAAGACCTAGAAGAATTAAAGAACAAACAAACACAGATGAACAATACAGTAACTGAAATGAAAAATATACTAAAAGAAATCAATAGCAGAATAACTGAGGGAGAAGAACAGATAAGTGACCTGGAAGACAGAATGGTGGAATTCACTGCCACAGAACAGAATAAAGAAAAAAGAATGAAAAGAAATGAAGACAGCCTAAGAGGCCTCTGGGACAATATTAAATGTGCCAACAATTGCATTATAGGGGTCCCAGAAGGAGAAGAGAGAGAGAAAGGACCTGAGAAAATATTTGAAGAGATTATAGTCGAGCACTTCCCTAACATGGGAAAGGAAATAGCCACCCAAATCCAGGAAGTGCAGAGAGTCCCAGGCAGGATAAACCCAAAGAGCAACACATCGAGAAACATAGTAATCACACTGACAAAAATTAAAGACAAAGAAAAATGATTAAAAGCAACCAGGAACAGTGACAAATAACATATGAGAGAACTCTCATAATGTTAAAAGCTGATTTCTCAGGAGAAACTTTACAAGCCAGAAGGGAGTGGCATGATATATTTAAAGTGAAGAAAGGGAAGTATCTACAACTAAGATTACTCTACCCAGCAAAGATCTGACAGAGATTCGATGGAGAAATCAATAGCTTTACAGACAAGACAAAACTAAGAGAATTCAGCACCATGAAACTAGCTCTACAACAAATGCTACAGGAACTTCTTTAAAGGGGAAACAAAAGAGAAGGAAATGACCTAAAAACAAACCCAAAACAACTAAGAAAATGGTAATAGGAACATACATATAGATAATTACCTTAAATGTGAATGGATTACATGCTCCAACCAAAGGACACAGGCTCGCTGAATGTATACAAAAACAAGACCCATATATATGCTGTCTACAAGAGACTCACTACAGACCTAGGGACACATACAGACTGAAAGTGAGGAGATGGAAATAGATATTCCATGCAAATGGAAATCAAAAGAAAGCTGGAGTAGCAATACTCATATCTGATAAAATAGATTTTAAAATTAAGAATGTTACAAGAGGGCTTCCCTGGTGGCGCAGTGGTTGATAGTCCGCCTGCAGATGCAGGGGATGTGGGTTTGTGCCCCAGTCTGGGAGGATCCCAAATGCCACAGAGCGGCTAGGCCGCTGAGCCTGAGCATCTGGAGCCTGTGCTCCGCAATGGGAGAGGCCCGCATACTGCAAAAAAGAAAAAAAAAAGAATGTTACAGGAGACAAGGAAGGACACTACATAATGATCAAGGATCATTCCAAGAAGAAAACAATTATAAATCTATAACACCCAAAATAGGAGCACCACAATACATAAGGCAAATGCTAACACCTATAAAAGAGGAAATTGACAGTAACACAAATATAGTAGGGGACTTTAACACCTCACTTACACCAATGGACAGATCATCCAGACAGAAAATTAGTAAAGAAACACAAGCTTTAAATGACACAATAGACCAGATAGATTTAATTGATATTTACAGGACATTCCATTTAGAAACAGTGGATTACACTTTCTTCTCAAGTGCACACGAAATAGTCTTCAATATAGATCACAACTCAGGTCACAAATCAAGCCTCAGTAAATTTAAGAAGATTGAAATCATATCAAGCATCTTTTCTGAACAAAATGTTATGAGATTAGAAAAAATTAGAGGGAAAAAAATGTAAAAAAGACAAACACGTGGAGACTAAACAATACATTACTAAATAACCAAGAGATCACTAAAGATATCAAAGAGGAAATAAAAAATACCTAGAGACAAATGATGATGAAAACAGGACTATCCAAAACCTATGGGATGCAGTAAAAGCAGTTCTAAGAGGGAAGATTATAGCAATAAAACCCTACCTCAAGAAACAAGAAAAACCTCAAATAAAAAATCTAACCTTACACCTAAAGGAACTAGAGACAGAAGAACAAATAAAACCCAAAGTTAGTAGAAGGGAAGAAATCATAACAATAAGAGCAGAAATAAATGAAATAGAAACAAAGAAAACAATAACAAAGTCAATAAAACTAAAAGGTGAGTTTTCAAGGAGATAAACAAAATTGATAAACCTTTAGCAAGAGTCATCAAAGGAAAAGAGGGAGAGGACTCAAATCAATAAAATTAGAAATGAGAAAGAAGAAGTTACAATGGACACCACAGAAATACAAAGCATCATAAGAGACTACTACAAGCAACTCTAGGCCAATAAACTGGACAACCTGGAAGAAATGGACAAATTCATAGAAAGATATAACCTTCCAAGACTGAACCAGGAAGAAACAGAAAATATGAACAGACCAATCACAAGTAATGACATTGAACCTTTGATTGAAAATCTTCCAATAAACAAAAGTCCAGGACCAGATGGCTTCACAGGTGAATTCTATCAAACATTACAAGAAGAGCTAACACCCATCCTTGTCAAATGCCTCCAAAAAATTGCAGAGGAAGGAACACTCCCAAACTCATTCTACAAGGCCACCATCACTCTGATACAAAAACCAGACAGAGACAGTACAAAAGAAGAAAATTGCAGAGCAATATCACTGATGAAGATAGATGCAAAAATCCTCAACAAAATACTATCAAACAGAATCCAACAACACATTAAAAGGATCATACACCATGATCAAGTGGGATTTATTCCACAGATGCAAGGATTCTTCAATATACTCAAATCAATAAATGTGATAGAACATATTAACATATTGAAGAATAAAAACCATATGATCCTCTCAATAGATGCAGAAAAAACTTTTGACGAAATTCCTCACCCATTTATGATAAAAAAAAAAAACTCTCTAAAAAGTGGACATAGTGAGTACCTACCTCAACATAATGAAGGCCATATATGACAAACCCACAGCAAACATCATTCTCAATGGTGAAAAACTGAAGGCATTTCCTCTAAGATTACGAACAAGACAAGGATGTTCATTCTTGCCACTATTATCCAACATAGATTTGGAAGTCCTAGCCACGGTAATCAGAGAAGAAAAAGATATTAAAGGAATACAATTTTGAAAAGAAGAAGTAAAACTGTCATTGTTTACATATGACACGATAGTATACATAGATAATCCTAAAGATACCACCAGAAAACTACTAGAGCTAATCAGTGAATTTGGTAAATTTACAGGGTACAAAATTAGTGTACAGAAGTCTCTTGTATTCCTATACAGTAACAACAAAATATCAGAAAGAGAAAGGAAGGAAACAATCCCATTCTCCCTTGCAACAATAAGAATAAAATCCCTTGGAATAAACCTACCTAAGAAGCCAAAAGACCTGTATGCGAAAAACTATAAGACACTGATGAAGGAAATCAAAGATGATACAAACAGATGGAGAGATATACCATGTTCTTGGATTGGAAGAAGCAATATTGTGAAAATGACTATAATACCCAAAGCAATCTACAGATTCAATGCAATCACTATCAAACAACCAATGGATTTTTCGTAGAACTGGAACAAAAATTCTTAAAATTTGTATGGAGACACAAAAGACCCCAAATAGCCAAAGCAATCTTGATGGGGGAAAAAAAGGAGCTGGGGGAATCAGACTCCCTGATTTCAGACTATACTACAAAGCTACAATAATCAATGCAATATGGTACTGGCACAAAAACAGAAATATAGATCAATGGAACAGGAGAGAAAGCCCAGAGATAAACCCATGCACATATGGTCAACTAATCTATGACTAAGCAGACAAGGATATACAATGGAGAAAAGACAGTCTCTTCAGTAGGTGGTGCTGGGAAAACTGTACAGCTACATGTAAAAGAATGAAATTAGAATACTCCCTAACACCTTACACAAAAATAAACTCAAAATGGATTAGAGACTTAAATGTAAGGTCAGACACTATAAAACTCTTTGAGAAAAACTTAGGCAGAACACTCTGACATAAATCACAGCAAGATCTTTTTGAACTCACTTCCTAGAGTAATGGAAATAAAACAAAAATAAACAAATGGGACCTAATGAAACTTAAAAATGTTTGCACAGCTAAGGAAATTATAAACAAGATGAAAAGACAACTCAAAAAATGAGAGAAAATATTTGCAAGTGAATCAACAAAGGATTAATCTCTAAAATATATAAACAGCTCATGCAGTTCAATATTAATAAAACAAACAATCCAATCAAAAAATGGGCAGAAAACCTAGACATTTCTCCAAAGAAGACATACAGATGACCAAGAGGCACATGAAAAGCTGCTCAACATCACTAATTATTAGAGAAATGCAAATCAAAACTGCAATGAGTTATTACCTCACACTCCTTAGAATGGGTATCATCAGGAAATCTCCAAACAACAAATGTTAGAGAGGGTGTGAAGAAAAGGGAACCCTCTTGCACTGTTGGTGGGAATGTAAATTCATACAGACACTATGGAGAACAGTATGGAGGTTCCTTAAAAAACTAAAAATAGAATGACCATATGACCCAGCAATCCCACTACTAGGCATATCCCTAGAGAAAACCATAATTAAAAAAGACACATTCAGGGCTTCCCTGGTGGTGCAGTGGTTGAGAGTCCACCTGCCGATGCAGGGGACACAGGTTCATGCCCCGGTCCGGGAGGATTCCACATGCTGCAGAGCGGCTGGACCCGTGAGCCATGGCCACTGGGCCTGTGCGTCCAGAGCCTGTGCTCCACAACGGGAGAGGCCACAACAGTGAGAGGCCCGCATACCGCAAAAAAAAAAAAAGACACATGCACCCCAATGTTCATTGCAGCACTATTTACAATAGCCAGGTATTGGAAGCAATGTAAATGTCCATGGACAGACAAATGGATAAATTGTGGTATATATATACAATGGAATATTACTCAGCCATGAAAAGGAATGAAATTCTGTCATTTTTAGAGATGTGGATGGATCTAGAGACTGTCATACAGAGTTAAGTATGTCAGAAAGAGAAAAACAAATATATTAATGCATATATGTGGAATTTAGAAAAATTATACAGATGAACTGGTTTGCAAGGCAGAAATAGAGGCACAGATGTGGAGAACAAACATATGGACATCAAGGGGGGACAGTGGAGGAGGGTGATGGTCGTGGGATGAATTGGGAGGTTACAATTGACATATGTACAGTAATAAGTATAAAATAGATAACTAATAAGAACCTGATGTTTAAAAAAATAAAATTAAATTAAAAATATCATATATGTGGTTTTAATATGTTCAAGATGCCAGGGATCTCTTAGTACTATATTTACTTAGCCTTTGCTGTAATTCATCACAATCGTCATGTCAAGTTAATGTATTAATATTTCTTGTGAATATTTAATTAAATGCCAATACTTTGCTTCTTTGTGTATGTTCTTCTGGAAAAATGATATAAACCAAAGTAAAAAGTAGCGTGATATAACAAAAGTTCAGCTTTTTTATGACTTTTTTCAGGATCCTATCAGTATAAAAAGTGTCAGCAGTAGTGCTGTGTCTCTTGCGGACATGAGGGGCACATAAATTGCCTCCTGAAATAGGCTACATATGCTCTTGCTCTGTGGACCTTCACTTCCACTTTGTCCTGTTTTCTTGACTAAATACATTGAGATTTATTGCACAGGTTGGCGTGTTCACTTTCCGTGAATTTAAAACTTTACAAAGCTATAGCCCCATTTTGGAGCTGCATTCTATGTGATCCTAATGATCTTTCCATTCTTTGAAAGTTCTTACAACAATTTTCCTGATTTTCCAAATTGTGAATCATAAAGGAGAAAATAGGAAAATAAAAGTTAGATTTTGTGCAGGAAAAATAGATTCTTCAGAAGAGTGTTTGGCCCTCACCTCTGTACATATTATAGCTGATTGCTTTCTCTTTCTCTCTCTGTGGGAAGACAGAGCTAGAAGCAGCAATCAACATGAGAGCCAATTTATTGACTCCAGCTATAAAAGACTTCAAAAAGGCATATAACAAGTAACAAAATACTAAAAGAGAAAAACAAAAAGAAAAACAAAAACAAGAGGCTGCCAAGTTGGTCATAGATCCACCAAATTGTGTTGGCTCAGGCTATAGTAATTACATTAAAACATTCTTGGAACAGACACAATCAAGTATCAAATCATAGGCTCTCAGAATGGGAAGTAAGATGAGGTCATCTATATTAACCCTTTCACTAGATGCATAAATTCCAAATAAATGATCCTGTACACTCTTATTGTACACTTCTAGTGATGGAGAATTCACTGCCCCACCAGACACTTCATTCCACTTGAGGACAACTATTATGATTTGAAAGTCCTTTCTTCTATTAAGCCCAAGTCTAGCTCCTCATAATTTTCACTTGTAGATGTTAGTTATTTCTGTGGCTACAAAATACAAAGAGCTTAACAATTCTTCCTTAATACTAAATATGTGAAGACAGTAATCATGGTAGCCTATGTCTTTGTAACAGGCTAAACACCATTTTTTTTCCAACTCTTCTCTTGATACGCTATCGATTGCATACCCTCCACTTTCTTGGCCTCTATCTCTTCATCCCCAGTTGATCTTGGTCACAGATATAAACATTATGTTTGAAGACACATAGATCTGGCTATGAATCTATACTCCTCCACCTCTGGGAATTTAAAGGAACTGCAAAATTTCTCTAATACTCAATTTTATTCTTTATAAAATTGAGATAATTATAACATCTAGTTTAAAGGTTTAAAATGAGAATTAGGTAAAACAACATACTAAATTGAAGAGCAGTTTATGAGTATGAAGGTCTGCATCTATGCATAGTAACTTCCTTTTCCTCCCTGGTACCCAAGGTATGACTCATGAAAAGTTTTAAGTCTGCAGATAACTCTTTAATAATTCCAATTACTCTTAATTCAAACCCTGGCCTAGGACTAGATGGATGTTTAAAGAATTGTGATTTGAGAGGAAATAAAGTAACGTTTTGCCTGCAAAAGTCTACCTCCCTGCCATTGTATTTTGATTCCTTTTGAGTAATTTCTCAAATATATTTTCTCTGTGAGAGCTGAATGATCAGGAAGTGTAGGGGAAAGTGAAAGAAGGTAGATAAAGATAAGATGAAGGTATGAATCACTGACCACCTGGAGAAAGTCAGCTCAGGAAGGATGCTTCTGCATGCTTGGGAAATGGGAAAAGTACAGAGCAAGTAAGAAGGATGGTAATGGAGAAAGGGACCTATTTGGTTTATCCCAATAAACCTGGGAGATTTATTTATGTCATATTCTAGAATGGATTAGACTCATACCTAATTGACATGGGAGAGACATCCCAGAGCCAACAGAAGATAGCTGACCCAAAGGGCAGGAAAGACTCATTTCTGACAATTTTTTTAAAAAATTTACCAGAAGAAGAATAATAAGAGCTAGGGCATAAGACTCATGGCAGGGCCTAAGGCAATCAACCAGGATCCAGGGGATGAATCAGGAGGCAGAAGTTAATGTGAGAAGGATTCTGGATACCCCATGGAAGAGCAAGGATGCTAGACTTGCAACACTAATGAACAATGGTCTCTGGGTACAGGAAGTGGGATTCTCCAAAGGTCCAGACAGAGGTAAAATTCCAAACATATATCCTGTGTTGTCCAAAACCAAAGCAATATACTAGTTCAATTTTTTATATCCTTTTGCTAAGATACCTTTATCGTTCATGACGCAGAAATACTGGGAATGTAATAATATGCACAACTGGGCTAAATGCCACACCATAATGATCATAGGCATGTTAACCATTAGCAGTGAAGCTGTTGGTCAGACCTGAGCACATAAAGCAGGAGGGTCATGATTAATGCATCAGGGTCTGAAGGAGCCACAACTATGTGTGGCCTTTTTTCTTATTTTACTTCTGACTATAGATAAAGGTGGTCCCTGTTTACTTGCCTTGCTTTAGAGAAACTCTATTTGGTTGTTTGTTTCATTGTGTGATTTTTTTTAACCTACAAATAGATATGATTACTATATTCTTGACTACTGAATTCTGTCTCCTATTTCCCATAAATGAAGTAAGAAAAATAATCCTTTTCTTGAATAGGAGAATTTAAAAAATATATATTTGTAAAAGAGTAAATCAAGTCTATCATCTTAATCATGGCTCGAATAAATCTAATTTAGTTTTTTAAGGACTCTTTTAGCTCTAAATATGTAATTTTAGTTCTTAAAAGGCTGTCTTGAAAAAGGTCAGCTGTGAGCTATGATTGTTCTGTCAAGAGCCTTTACTTCAGGTGTGTATGTAAAGTGCCATAAAACTAGTGACTTCACTGTGTTCCTGCACACACACACATACACACAGACTCACACAAACACACACCGACCGCATAGCAGAGTGGAAAAGATCATGCTGCAGATTCAACCTAAGCCAGATTCAACCCAAAACCCCTGAACGTACTAGCTATGTGACCTTAGATGATATATTTAATGTCTCTGAACATCGTTTCCTTGCCTGCAAAACCTTTACACATTTATTGTACCAGTTTGAATAATGCTAATACTGTGTCTAGTAAATAGGTGTGTATCATATAGTGACCAATATTATCATCATCCATAGGCAGAAAGAATTTAGCATAGTGCCTTCTGCATAGATGTTATTTAAGAAATAGTGCCTAGTATTATAGTTATTACTCTTTTATCTTAGTATTAGGTGTGGAGCATCAGATCAAACACCATATATATAACTGACACAAAATAAATGATAACTGCACAGTGTGACATAAACTAAAAACTGTTCTTATACAAATAGAACAGGTGAGTGGCATCTATGTCAGGACCACATGATTAGGAGGCTTGTGATAAAGGGAACTGATAAGAGGGTGATTCATATTGCATATAAAGCTCCTGGTACCAAGCTAAACCCACAATAGTTGCTTAATAAATAGTCACTATCATGGTCTCCATAGCCAGTATCAGACCTAATAAATGTATCCATTGGCTCAATTGCCCCTCATACAAATACAGATTATTTATGCTGCTTAAGTGGGTTAACTTTGCTTTAAGAGGGCAGCTTTCATTTTCAATAAGCCTCCTGGTATTTTGCTTTGTTTTATCAAAGAAGTGTTTAGACCTTTATTGAGACAAGGCTTATCTAAAACAAACACGAGCCTGTACAAAGAAAAGCGTCTAGTGAAAGGGAAGAGATGTCTGTGTCAGAATCATGGTAAACACGGGCAGATTGGATGTTTGTTGCTGATGCTTCTCCCTGACATGGACAGTCCATACATCATTCTATAAGCATGCAGCGTTTGGGAGCTGACAATCACTGAACAAGCTCACTGCCAAGTGCAGACTGTGGGGCATAGACGTGACGGGATTTTTCTGTTAAGGAATTTCCTCCTCCATACACAGCTCTGAGACCTGGGACAACAATCTCTCCAATCTACGAAGGTTGGTCTGCTTTAGTCAGGTTCATTATTATACTTCTGAGAAAAATGACTGTAATAAAGCTAATAGAGAATCAAGCAAGCTAGTTTAAAAGTATTTTGTTATGTATTTGTTTGTTTTTGTCATTGGTCATCTCTCATGTCCATCTAAGCCTGCTGTTAGGTTGAGATTCTGACAGTTGAAAAAATTCACCCAAGATTCACTCTGAAAACACACATATATACTCCAAACAGAAGAACAAATAGCAATTTTCAAGTACTATTTGACAAAAGCTTAAGAATAAATTATATTTCATGTACCATAGATTTAGAAGTCATCCTTCTGTGTGCCTACAAGAAATCAAGCATAAGGTCTTAAATAAATGAAGTACTTCTGCCTTTCTCTTCTTAATGTTTTTGTTGATGTAGGTTTGTCAGCTATACTCAGGAGAGCTCTAATACGTGAGATGTTTGATCCTTTGACTTGTGAGAAAGGGGTAGCCCATGTTTATGATTAAACACACAAAGTCATGGTCATCATGAATGAATTTCAGAAGTGTGGCCCCTCTAATTTTTTCATCATTTCTTTGATGATATCCGAGACTCTGTTTTTAAGAGGCAACTACAAACTCCAGTACCCTTGGGCAATGAGCACCATGACTTAAGTTTATTCAGTATAAGTGACTATAAACCATCTTTCCTGAAGATAGACTCTGGTGAAAAAAAAAGAAGAGAGAACAAGATGACAGAAAATGAAAAAGGATGTGATTGAGAGAGTAAAAGTGATGATGAGGACTGAAAGAAAACTTCACTGTTATTTGGCAACAAGAATTGAAGATTCTAATTTCAAAAAGTGAATTTCTGGCAATCTCATATGGCAAAAGGAACAAGTCTGATGACCCATATAAAATTTGCTATGGAAATCTTGACTGGCCTCCAGGAAAACTGAGAAGCTTAAAACCTTTAGGTTTCCTGACTTCTACCTTTGCTTACATTCCTATCTCTTCAACTCAAAGTGCACCCATAGAAGTCTCAAATGACCATCCACTAACCTTCATTAAAGCCGTAACTGGTAGAGCTTTATGGAGCTCCCTTTGTCAAAGGTATTACTGATGCCTACTTTATATCAGATACCTACTTTATACCAGGTATTGCTGCCTTTATACCAGGCATTACTACCGACCTTTATACCAGGTATTACTGATGCTTACTTTATACTTTATACCAATGTATAATACTTAATACTACTTCTTGTTTCTAGGAAATCAATAATGAATAAGAAACAGTCTTTGTCCTCAAGAAGTTTGTAATCTACTATAGTAGAAACAGGTTAAAATAAAGAAGATATTAAATGTTTATTAAAAAAAAAGAAGCATGTTCTTAAAATGGACAATGTTTTTATTTCTCTTGGGTATATGCCAAAGAGTGGAATTGCTGGGTCAAATGTTGACTACATTATTTAAACTTTGGAGGAACTGTCAGTTTCCCAAAGTGATTGTGCCACTTGCATTTCCACTATTAATATACATGGGTGCCTGTTTCTTCACAAATCCTTCAACATTTCTTATTATTTATATTCCTGATTATAGCCATATTAAAGGATATGAAGTGGTGTCTCACACTTATGATTTGCATTTCCTTATTGGTGAATGACATTGAGTATAATTTCATGTGCTTTTTGTTGCAGATGGGGGAAATAGTCTGTTGAGAATTAATTTCTTTCTAACAAAAAGACATTCCAATTTTATTTTGTTGACTGATTAAAATATTTTGACCATGTACCATCTATATATATACTTATACAGCTTCTAGCTATAAAGTATATGTTTATGCTACTGAATTACTCATTTAGTAGCATATTTATATATTTTACAATAGTTTAAAATTATTTAAAATTAATAAAACTTGGACAACTATAGAAAAGAAAGATAAAAATAAACATAAACAGAAGTTCTAATATTCACTCCTTCCATCTCAAACAATAGAGCTTACTCCTTGGGTATCACAAGATAAGTGTGGAACTCTTTGTTTAAAAAGGTGTATTTTAATTTAATTTTCAATATGAAATCCAGAAAATATGTCAAATTCCAAAGGGGATCCATATTTAATAATGGAATTTAGTCAACCTGAGATGTTAATAGAAGAAGATTTGAGTGCTGGAGACCTGACACACTTTAAACAAAAGATATTTGATAGCCACACATTTCTTAATTCACTTGCATTTATCCTGCTACTGCATAGCCTCCTTTATTTTTAAGGGTCAAGCTATGACAAAAGAGAAAACAGGATCTGGCCACGCTCAATTATACACTTCGGCTGTTTATTTTTCTGGCTTTAGTAGAAAATGATTTGTATGCTACTTGAAATGTATCCTTCATGATTACCCAGTGTAAAAAGTAATAATAAGATAAAGTTCTGTTTTTCCTTGATTGATCAAAGAAAGGACAGATTGCTGAAGGGCTCGAAGATGATTGACTCCATCTCCCTTTATCCTTCATATATGTTAAAAAACAAAGCAAACAAAGACTCCTCATATTTCATAAACTAGTATCCAAATTCCTCTCGTTATTTCATTTGATCATACCTTCAACTTGTAATACAGTAGAAGGAAAAAGTATGCAACTTCCATTATATAAAGGAAGGAATTAAAGATAATGAAAAACTGGTGGTGGGAGCACGCACCACATACTGAGCCCAAAGCCTGGGCCAAGGCCTCCTGCGGGCTGTGGTAGTGCTGCTTGGTGCTTAGGGACCACCTTCCTGAGTCAAAACGCAAAGCCTGCTAAGGCTGCTGGCAATACTCCCCAGGTTTTGAAAGCCTGCTTGGATGGAGGAGGAGAAGGAACAGCAGGTAGCAGGTGAGGTCCCTGAGAAGGACACAGCAGCACCAAGATCATCCAGCTTCTTAAGTGAGCCAAGTCCAGCATCTCTAAAGATGAGTCAGAAGAGGCTGAGCTAATTTTGCATGATGCTTTTCATCTTGCTTGTCAGAATGACAAGAAGGACGTCAGTTACACTTAAAATAACTTAAAAAATGCAGATGAATAAAAATGAACATTTGTTAGTTCTACCGCACTACCTGTAGGTACTTTAGCAATGTTTTAAAAATTCTAACCTAGGGCTTCCCTGGTGGCGCAGTGGTTGAGAGCCTGCCTGCCAATACAGGGGACACGGGTTCATGCCCCGGTCTGGGAGGATCCCACATGCCGCGGAGTGGCTGGGCCCGTGGGCCATGGCTGTTGGGTCTGTGCGTCCAGAGCCTGTGCTCCGCAATGGGAGAGGACACAGCAGTGAGAGGCCAGTGTAACCCCACCCCCCCCCAAAAAAATGTATTCTAACCTAGACTGTGTGAATTAGCTATTTCTCCCCCATTTTACAGAAGGGAAAACAAAGTTAAAATGAAACATCAAAAAATGAAAAGCAACCAACCCAAAATTTGACCCAAGTTCTTATCATGGTTCAGTGTTTATTTATTCATTAAGTATATACCTGACAAGCACCTGCTAGGTGCCAGGCACTATTATAAAAATCAGAGGTAAGGACATGATGGGAAGGTGACATCACAAAAATGACAGGAGTATTTATTTATGTATTTATATATTTATTTATCTGTGTGTGTGTGTGTGTGTGTGTGTGTGTGTGTGTGATGTGAACTTGAGCAGTGTTAACTATAGTTATCATGTTGCATGTTACATCCCTAGTATTTATTTATCTTATAACTGGAAGTTTGTACTTTTGACTGCTTTCCTCCAATTTCCACTTTCTCCACCCCTGCCTCTGGTAACCATAAGTCTGACCTACTTTTCTATGAGTTTTTGTTTTGTCCTGTTTTATTTTACTTTGTTTTTTTCTTTAGACTCCACATATAAATGAGATCATACAATATTTTTCTGTCTTTGTCTGACTTATTTCACTTAGCATAATGCCTTCAAGGTTCATTTGTGTTGTCACAAATGGTAGGATTTCCTCATATTTTATGGATGGATAATATTCTATTGTATATAAACCATAACTTCTTTACCCATTCATCCACCGATGGTCACTTAGGTTGTTTCTAGGTCTTGGCTATTGTAAATGATACTGCTATGGACATGGGGGGTGGGTGCAGATATCTTATTGAGTTTTGTTTTCATTACCTTTGGATATGTTTCCATAAGTGAAATTGCTGGATTATATGGTAATTCTACATTTAATTTTTTTGAAGGTTCTCCATACTGTTTTCTACTTAGCATGCATAAAAAGCTACCTTCTTAGGGATTAGGAAAAATCACAAAATGAGAATTCAGCACTGTGAATTTCACACTGTGAAGTTAACAGAGAGAAATTATAACAAAGAATCAGACAGAAATTATGGAGCTGAAGAATGCAATGAATAATTTTTTTAAAAAAATGCAATAAAGTATCCATAGCAGACTTGATAAAATAGAAGATAGAATCTGTGAAGGCACAAGCAGTTCATATGAAATTATCCAGACAGAGGAGACAAAGGGAAAAAAAATGAAAAAAAAAAGTGAAGAAAACCTACATGAATTATGGGATACGATAAAAAGAAACAATCTACATATTACTAGAGTCTCAGAAGGAGAAGAGAGGGAGAAAGAGGGGAAGAAAGCTTATTTAAAGGAATAATAGCTGAAATTTTCAAAATCCAGGAGAGATTTGAATATCTAAGCTCATGAAGTTCATAAGTTCCCCAAAAGTCTCAACAAAAAAGATCTTAAAGATATAAGAAAACTCTCTAAAATCAAAATCAAAAAAGAGAATTTTAAAAGATGGAAGAAAAAATAATTCCTCACATACAAGGGAATGACTGGATTTCACTGGTTATCTCAGCATAAATCTTTTAGGCAAGGAGAGAGTAAGATAATATATTTAAAGGAAAAAAACAAACAGACAGCCAAGAATATTTTACTTGGCATAGCTGTCTTTCAGAAATGAAGAGAGAAAAAATTTTCACAAACTAAGGCTGAGGGAGTTAATCACTACTGCAACTGGTTAACAGGAAATACTAAAAGGAATTCTTCCAGCTGAAATAATAGGATGCTAGTTAGTAACATAAAAACATTTGAAAATATAAAACACGCTTGTAAAGGAAAGTATATAGTCAAATTAAGAATACTCTAATACTGTAATATTGTGATTTGTTAAGCACTGACCTACAGTATGAAGATAAAAGGACAGAAGCAATAAAAGTAAATATAGCTACAATATTTTGTTAATACATATATACTATAAACATATGTAAATTGTCATATCAGAAACAGAAATTGTGGGGAATAGATAAAAGAGTAGAATTTTTCTATGTGATTGAAGTTAAGGTTTTTCAGCATAAAATAGACCATTATAACTATAAAATGATTTATGTAAGCCTTATGGTAACCACAAAGCAAAAACCTACAAAAGTAGACACATAGAATATAAACAAAAGGGAATCAAAGCATACCACTATGGGATATCACCAATTCAGCAAGAGAAGAAGAAAAGAACAATGAACTACAAAACAGCCAGAAAACAATCCATAAGATGATATTATGTCCAATACTATCGATAATTACTTTAAAAGTAAATGAACTAAATTCTACAGTAAAAGGCATAGAGTTGATGAATGGATTAAAAAAAAACCTAACTATATGCTACTTACAGGAGACTCACTCTCACTTCAGCTTGAAGGACAAAACAGACAATGAAAGTAAAGGAATAGAAAAAGATATTCTCCATAAACAGAAACCAAAAAGAAGCAGGGTTAGCTATACTTAGAGAAGTAGAGTTTAAGCTAAAAACTGTAATAAGACATAAAGGTTATACTACAATGATAAAGAGTTCAATTTATAAAGAGGATATAAAAACTGTTAATGTACATGCTCCTAATATTGGAGCACCTAAATATATTAAGCAAATACTAACAGATCTGAAGGGAGGAATAGATAACAATATAATAATAGTAGGGGACTCCAATACCCCTTTTCAACAATGGATAGCCTAGTCAGACAGAAAATCAATAAAGAAATAAGAACCTGAACCACACTTTATAACAAGTGAACATAACAGACATACACATAACATTTCATCCAACAGCAAGAGAGAACACATTTTCTCAAGGACACATGAAATGCTCTTCAAGGTAGATCATATATTAGGTCACAAAAGAAGTCTTAGAAAATTTAAGAAGATTTAAATTATACCAAGTATCTTTTCCAGCTACAATGGTATAAAACTAGAAATCAATATCAGGAAGAAAACTTGAAAATTCATGAATATATGGAAAACAAACAACACACTACTAAACAACCAATGGGTTAAAGAAGAAATCAAAAGATTTTTTTTTCAAAAGATAATTTTTTTTAATCTTGAAACAAATGAATATGAAAAGGCAACAAACCAAAGCTTATGGGATGTAGCAAAAGCAGTGCTAAGAGGAAAGTTTGTAGTCATAATGCCTACATTAAGAAAAAATAAAGACCTCAAATAAACAACCTCACTTTACACCTCAAGGAACTATAAAAAGAAGAACAAGCTAAGCACAAAGTAGGAGAGGGAAGGAGATAATAAAGGCCAGAGCAGAAATAAATATAACAGTGATTAGTGAAACAATAAAAGAGATCAACAAACCTAGGCATTGGGTACATGAAAATATAAAAAAAGATTGACAAAAATTTAGCTAGACTGTCTTAAAAAAGAGAGAGAATCAAATAAATAAAGTTAGGAATGAAAGAGGAGATGTTACAATGCTAACTCCGAAATGCAAAGATTCATAAGATACTATTATAAAACATTATATGCCAACAAATTGAATGGATAAATTCCCAGAAACTTACAACATGCCAAGACTGAATCAGGAAGAAATAGGAAATCTGAACAGAATAATAATGTGTAAGGAGTTTGATTCAGTAATCAAAAACCTCTTAACAAAGAAAAGACTCAGAAATGATAGCTTTACTGGTGAATTATATTAAAGATTTAAAGAAGAATTAATACCAGTCTTTCTCAAACTCTTCCAAAAATTTAAAAGGATGGAACACTTCCAAAATCATTTTACAAGGCCAGATTCACTGTGAAGTCAAAGCCAGGCAGAGGCACTATAAAAAAACAAACAAGCTAAAAATAAACAAACATAAAAACCACAGGCCAATATCCTTGATGAATATAAATGTAAAAATCTTCAGCAAGATACTAGCAAACCCAATTCAATAGCACATTAAAAGGATCATACATCATGATCAAGTGACATTTATCCCATAGGTGCCATGATGGTTCAGATCTGGAAATCAATCAATGTGATACACCACATTAGCAAAATGAAGGATAAAAATTACATGATCATCTCAACAAAAGTAAAAAAAAAGCATTTGATGAATTTCAACATCATGATAAAAACTTTAAACAAATTATGTATAGAAGGAATGCACCTCAACATAGTAAAGACCACAAATGACAAGCCCACCACAAACTTCATGCTCAATGATGAAGAAATGAAAGCTGTTCCTCTGAGTTCAAAAACAAGACAAAGGTACCCACTCTTGCCACTTCTATTCAACAGATTACTTGAATTCCCATCCAAAGCAATGAGGAAAAATAAATCCAACTCAGAAAGGAAGAAGTAAAATTGTCTGCATTTGCAGATTACATGGTATATAGCCAGAAGACCTGTTAGAACTAATGAACAAATTCCATAAAGTTTCAGGATACAGATCCAATATACAAAAATGAGTTGCATTTCTATAAACTAACAATGAATTATCAGAAACATAAAATAAGAAAATAATCCCATTTATAATAACATCAAAAACAACTAAATATTAGGAATAAATTCAACCAAGGGAACAAAAGACCTGTACACTTTAAACATATGATATTAATGAGGAAATTGAAGACATAGAAAAATGGAAAGATATTCCCATTTTCATGCATTGCAAGAATTCATATTCTTAAAATGTCCATACTACCCTAAGCAATCTATAAATTCACTGAAATCCTTATCAAAATTCCATTGGTATTTTTCTTGTAAGTAGGAAAAAACTATACTGAAATTCATATGAAACCACAAAAGACACTGAGTAGCCAAAGCAACCCTGAGAAAGAACAACAAAGTTGAAGGCATCACACTGTCTTATTTTATTTTATTTTATTTTATTTTATTTTATTTATTTATTTATTTTTTCGGTACGTGGGCCTCTCACCGTTGTGGCCTCTCCCATTGTGGAGCACAGGCTCCAGACGCGCAGACTCAGCGGCCATGGCTCACGGGCCCAGCCACTCTGCGGCATGTGGGATCTTCTTGGATTGGGGTATGAACCCATGTCTCCTGAATCGTCAGGTGAACTCTCAACCACTGCACCACCAGGGAAGCCCCTGTCTTTTATTTTTTTTTAATTAATTGTTATTGGAGTATAGTTGCCTTACAATTTTGTGTTAATTTCTACTGTACAGCAAAATGAATCAGTTATACATATACACGTCCCCTCTTTTTTGGATTTCCTTACCATTTAGTCACCACAGTGCATTAATTAGAGTTCCCTGTGCTATACAGTAAGTTCTCATTAGTATTTATTTTATAGTATCAATAGTGTATATATGTCAAACCAAATTCCTCCCACCCTCCTTTCCTCCTTGATATCCATACATTTGTTCTCTATGTCTGTGTCTCTATTTCTGCTTTGCAAATAAGACATCTATACCATTTTTCTAGATTCCACATATATGTGTTAATATAGGATATTTGTTTTTCTCTTTCTAACTTATTTCACTCTGTATGACACTCTCTAGGTCCATCCACGTGTCAACAAGTGACCCAATTTCGTTCCTTTTAATGGCTGAGTAATATTCCATGATATGTATAAACCACATCTTCTTTATCCATTCCTCTGTTGATGGACATTTAGGTTGCTTCCATGTGCTGGCTATTGTAAATAGAGCTGCATTGAACATCGGGGTGCAGGGGTTTTTTGAATTATGGTTTTCTCTGGGTATATGCCCAGGAATGGGATTGCTGGGTCATATGGTAGTTCTATTTTTAGTTTTTTAAGGACCCACCATACTGTTCTCCATAGTGGCTGTATCAATTTACGTTCCCACCAACAGCACAGGAGGGTTCCATTTTCTCCACACCTTCTCCAGAATTTATTGTTTCTAGATTTTTTGATGATGGCCATTCTGATCAGCATGAGGTGCTACCTCTTTGTGGCTTGATTTGAATTTTCTAATGATTAGTGATGTTGAGCATCTTTTCATGTGTCTTTTGGCCATCTTTATGTCTTCTTTGGAGAGATGTCTACTTAGGTCTTCTGCCCAGTTTTTGATTGGATTGATTGTTTTTTAGATATTGAGCTGCATGAGCTACTTGTATATTTTGGAGATTAATCCTTTGTCAGTTGCTTCATTTGCAAATGTTTTCTACTATTCTGAAGGTTGTCTTTTCATCCTGTTTATGGTTTCCTTTGCTGTGCAAAAGCTTTTAAGTTTCATTAGGTCCCATTTATTTTTCTTTTCATTTTTATTACTCTAGGAGGTGGGTCAAAGAAGATCTTGCTGCAATTTATGTCAGAGTGTTCTGCCTATGTTTTCCTTGAAGAGTTTTATAGTGTCTGACCTTACATTTAGGTCTTTAGTCCATTTTTAGTTTCTTTTTGTATATAGTGTTAGGGAGTGTTCTAATTTCATCCTTTTACATGTAGCTGTTCAGTTTTCCCAGCACCACTTATTGGAGAAACTGTCTTTTCTCCATTGTATATTCTTGCCTCCTTTGTCATAGATTAGGTGACCATAGGTGCATGGGTTTATCTCTGGATTTTCTATCCTGTTCCATTGATCTATATTTCTGTTTTGGTGCCAGTACCATACTGTCTTGATTACTTTAGTTTTGTTTCTGATTTTACAGTACATTACAAAGCTATAGTAATCTAAACAATATGGTGCATATGGTGTATAAAAACAGACACATGAATCTATGGAACAGAATAGAGAGCTCTGATATAAACCGAGCATGTATGGTTAACTAATCTTTGACAAGAATGCTGAGAACAAAAAATAGGGAGAGAATAGTCTCTTCAGTAAATGGTGTTGCAAAAACTGGATACACATATGCAAAAGAATAAAACTGGACCCTTATACCCTTCACATAATTTAACCTGAAATAGATCAAAGACTTGAATGGAAGACAAGAAACCATAAGACTCCTGGAAGAACATATAGAAAAGAAGCTCATTGACACTGGTCCTGGCACAGATTTTTTGGATATGACACTAAAAGAACAAGAAAGAAAAATGAAAATCGACAAGTGGAATGAAATTAAACTGAAAAGCTTCTGTACAGCAAGGAAACAATCAACATAGTGAATAGCCAACCTATGGAATGGGAGAAATATTTTCAAACCATGCATCAGATAAGGAGTTAATATTAAAAAATAGGTAAAAATTTTATACAACTCAATAGCAAAAACAAACAACATGATTTAAAAATATTTAAAGGACTTGAATAGAGATTTTTTCAAAGACATATACAAGGCCAAGAGGAACATGAAAATGTGCTCAGCATCACTAACCATCAGGAAAATTCAAATCCAAGAGAATGGCTTTTATCAGAAAGACAAGAGACAACAAATGTTGTAGAAGATCTAAAGAGGGAGCCGAGGAGGAAACCGCAGCCACAGGGGTGCGGAGAGCAAAGCGGAGAGATTCCCGCACAGAGGATTGGTGTCGACCGGCACTCACCAGCCCGAGAGGCTTGTCTGCTCACCCGCCGGGGCAGGCAGGGCTGAGGGCTGGGACCTGAGGCTCGGGCTTCGGGACTGGCGGTGTGAACACAGCCTGAAGGGGTTAGTGCACCATGACTAGCCAGGAGGGAGTCTGGGGAAATGTCTGGACCTGCAGAAGAGGCAAGAGACTTTTTCTTCCCTCTTTGCTTCCTGGTGCATGAGGAGAGGGGATTAAGAGCACTGCTTAAAGGAGCTCCAGACATGGGCATGAGCCACGGCTAAAAGCGTGGACCACAGAGACGGGCATGAGATGCTAAGGCTGCTGCTGCAGCCACCAAGAAGCCTGTGTGCGAGCACAGGTCACTCTCCACACCTCCCTTCCAGGGAGCCTGTGCAGCCCGCCACTGCCAGGGTCCCGGGATCTAGCGAAAACTTCCCCGGGAGAAAACACGATGTGCCTCAGGCTGGTGCAATGTCCCGCCGGCCTCTGCCACCACAGGCCTGTCCCACATCCTTAGCCCTCCCTCCCCCCGACCTGTGTGAGCAAGAGCCCCCGAAGCAGCAGCTCCTTTAACCCCATCCTGTCTGAGCGAAGAACAGATGCCCTCTGGTGACCGACACGCAGAGGTGGGGCCAAATCCAAAGCTGAACCCCGAGAGCTGTGCGAACAAAGAATAGAAAGGGAAATCTCTCCCAGCAGCCTCAGGAGCAGCGGATTAAATCTCCACAATCAACTTGATGTACTCTGCACCTGTGGAATACCTGAATAGACAACAAATCATCCCAAATTGAGGAGGTGGACTTTGAGAGCAAGATTTATTATTTTATCCCCTTTTCCCCTTTTTGTGATTGTGTATGTGTATGCTTCTGTATGAGATTTTGTCTGTGTAGCTTTGCTTTCATCATTTGTCCTAGGGTTCTATCTGTCCTTTTTTTGTTTGTTTGTTTTCTTTCTTTTTAATTAAAAGCAATTTTTTTCTTAATAATTACTTTTTTATTTTAATAACTTTATTTTATTTTACCTTATTTTATTTTATTTTATTTTATCCTCTTTCTTTCTACTTCTTCTCCCTTTTATTCTGAGCTGTGTGGATGAAAGCCTCTTGGTGTTGCAGCCACCCGTCAGGGCTGTGCCTCTGAGGTGGGAGAGCCAACTTCAGGACACTGGTCCACAAGAGACCTACCAGCTACACGTAATATCAAATGGCGAAAATCTCCCAGAGATGGCCATCTCAACACCAACACCCAGCTTCACTCAACGACCAGCAAGCTACAGTGCTGGATACCCTATGCCAAACAACTAACAAGACAGGAACACAACACCACCCATTATCAGAGAGACTGCCTAAAATCACAATAAGTCCACAGACACCCCAAAACACACCACAAGACATGGACCTTCCCACCAGAAAGACAAGATCCAGCCTCATCCACCAGAACACAGGGGCTAGTCCCTTCCACCAGGAAGCCTACACAACCCACTGAACCAACTTTTGCCACTGGGGACAGACACCAAAAACAACGGGAACTATGAACATGCAGCCTGCAAAAAGGAGACTCCAAACACAGTAAGATAAGCAAAATAGAAGACAAAAAATCACACATCAGATGAAGGAGCAAGATAAAAACCCACCAGACCTAACAAATGAAGAGGAAATAGGAAGTCTACCTGAAAAAGAATTCAGAATAATGATAGTAAAGATGATCCAAAATCTGGAAATACAATACAGAAAATGCAAGAAACATTTAACAATGACCTAGAAGAACTAAAGATGAAACAAACAACAATGAACAACATAATAAATGAAATGAAAAATACTCTAGATGGGATCAATAGCAGAATAACTGAGGCAGAAGGACAGATAAGTGACCTGGAAGATAAAATAGTGGAAATAACTACTGCATAGCAGAATAAAGAAAAAAGAATGAAAAGAACTGAGGATAGTCTCAGAGACTTCTGGAACAACATTGAATGCACCAACATTCGAATTATAGGGATTCCAGAAGAAGAAGAGAAAAAAAAAGGGACTGAGAAAATATTTGAAGAGATTATAATTGAAAACTTCCCTAGTATGGGAAAGGAAATAGTTAATCAAGTCCAGGAAGCACAGAGAGTCCCATACAGGATAAATCCAATGAGAAACACACCAAGACGCATATTAATCAAACTGTCAAAAATCAAATACAAAGAAAACATATTAAAAGCAGCAAGGAAAAAACAACAAATAACACACAAGGGAATCCCCATAAGGTTAACAGCTGATCTTTCAACAGAAATTGTGTAAGCCAGAAGGGAGTGGCAGGACATATTTAAAGTGATGAAGGAAGAAAACCTACAACCAAGATTACTCTACCCAGCAAGGATCTCATTCAGATTTGATGGAGAAATTAAAACCTTTACAGACAAGCAAAAGCTGAGACAGTTCAGCACCACCAAACCAGCTTTACAACAAATGATAAAAGATCTTCTCTAGGCAAGAAACACGAGAAGAAAAACACCTACAATAACAAACCCAAAACAATTAAGAAAATGGGAATAGGAACATACATATCAATAATTATATTAAATGTAAATGGATTAAATGCTCCCACCAAAAGACACAGACTGGCTGAATGGATACAAAAACAAGACCCTATATATGCTGTGTACAAGAGACCCACTTCAGACCTAGAGACACATACAGACTGAAAGTAAGGGGATGGAAAAAGATATTCCATGCAAATGGAAACCAAAAGAAAGCTGGAGTAGCAATTCTCATATCAGACAAAATAGACTTTAAAATAAGGACTATCAGAAGAGACAAAGAAGGACACTACATAATGATTAAGGGATCGATCCAAGAAGAAGATATAACAATTGTAAATATTTATGCACCCAACATAGGAGCACCTCAATACATAAGGCAAATACTAACAGCCATAAAAGGGGAAATCAACAGTAACACATTAATAGTAGGGGACTTCAACACCCCACTTTCACCAATGGACAGATCATCCAAAATGAAAATAAATAAGGAAACACAAGCTTTAAATGATACATTAAACAGGATAGACTGAATTGATATTTATAGGACATTCCATCCAAAAACAACAGAATACACATTTTTCTCAAGTTCTCATGGAACATTCTCCAGGATAGATCATATCTTGGGTCACAAATCAAGCCTTGGTAAATTTAAGAAAATGGAAATTGTATCAAGTATCTTTTCCAACCACAACAGTATGAGACTAGATATCAATTACAGGAAAAGATCTGTAAAAAATACAAACACATTGAGGATAAACAATACACTACTTAATAAAGTAGTGATCCCTGAAGAAATCAAAGAGGAAATAAAAAAATACCTAGAAACAAATGACAATGGAGACATGATGACCCAAAACCTATGGGATACAGCAAAAGCAGTTCTAAGAGGGAAGTTTATAGCAATAAAATCCTACCTTAAGAAATAGGAAACATCTTGAATAAACAACCTAAACTGCACCTAAAGCAATTATAGAAAGAAGACAAAAAATCCCCATAGTTAGCAGAAGGAAAGAAATCATAAAGATCAGATCAGAAATAAATGAAAAAGAAATGAAGGAAATGATAGCAAAGATCAATAAAACTAAAAGCTGGTTCTTCCAGAAGATAAACAAAATCGATAACCCATTAGCCAGACTCATAAAAAAAAAAGTGAGAAGACTCAAATCAATAGAGTTAGAAATGAAAAAGGAGAAGTAACAACTGTCACTGCAGAAATATAAAAGATCATGAGAGATTAATACAAGCAACTCTAGCCCAATAAAATGGGCAACCTGGAAGAAATGGACAAATTCTTAGAAATGCACAACCTGCCAAGACTGAATCAGGAAGAAATAGAAAATATGAACAGACCAATCAGAAGAACTGAAATTGACACTGTGATTAAAAATCTTCCAACATACAAAAGCCTAGGACCAGAGGGCTTCACAGGAAATTCTATCAAACATTTAGAGAAGACTTAACACCTATCCTTCTCAAACTCTTCCAAAACATATCAGTGGGAGGAATACTCCCAAACTCATTCTACGAGACCACCATCACCCTGATACCAAAATCAGACAAGGATGTCACAAAGAAAGAAAGCTACAGGCCAATAACACTGATGAACATAGATGCAAAAATCCTCAACAAAATACTAGCAAACAGAATCCAACAGCACATTAAAAGGATCATACACCATGACCACTTGGGGATTATTCCAGGGATGCAAGGATTCTTCAATATACACAAATCAATCAATGTGATACACCGTATTAACAAACTGAAGGAGAAAAAACATTTGGTCATCGCAATAAATGCAGAGAAATCTTTTGACAAAATTCAACACCCATTTATGAAAAAACCCTCTGGTAAGTAGGCATAGAGGGACTTTCCTCAACATAATAAAGGCCATATATGACGAACCCACAGCCAACATCATTCTCAATGGTGAAAAACTGAAAGCATTTCCTCTAAGATCAGGAACAAGACAAGTTTGCCCACACTCACCACTCTTATTCAACATAGTTTTGGAAGTTTTAGCCACAGCAATCAGAGAAGAAAAGGAAATAAAAGGAATCCAAGTCAGTAAAGAAGAAGTAAAACTGTCACTGTTTGCAGATGACATGATACTATACATAGAGAATCCTAAAGATGTTACCAGAAAACTACTAGAGCTCATCAGTGAATTTGGTTAAGTAGCAGGATACAAAATTAATGCACAGAAATCTCTGGCATTCCTATACAATAATGATGAAAAATCTGAAATGAAATCAAGAATACACTTCCATTTATCACTGCAACAAAAAGAATAAAATATTTAAGAATAAACCTACCTAAGGAGACAAAAGACCTGTATGCAGAAAATTATAAGACACTGATGAAAGAAATTAAAGATGATACAAATAGATGGAGAGATATACCATGTTCGTGGATTGGAAGAATCAACATTGTGAAAATGAATCTACTACCGAAAGCAATCTACAGATTCAATGCAATCCCTATCAAACTACCAGTGGCATTTTTCACAGAACTAGAACAAAAAATGTCACAATTTGTATGGAAACACAAAAGACCCCGAATAGCCAAAGCAATCTTGAGAACAAAAAACGGAGCTGGAGGAATCAGGCTGCCTGACTTCAGACTATACTACAAAGCTACAGTAATCCATAGTACTGGTACAAAAACAGACATATAGACCAATGGAACAGGATAGAAAGCCCAGAGATAAACCCACAAACATATGGTCACCTTATCTTTGATAAAGGAGGCAGGAATGTACAGTGGAGAAAGGATAACCTCTTCAATAAGTGGTGCTGGGAAAACTGGACAGCTACATGTAAAAGTATGAGTTTAGATCACTCCCTAACACCATACACAAAAATAAGCTCAAATGGATTAAAGACCTAAATGTAAGGCCAGAAACTATCAAACTCTTAGAGGAAAACATAGGCAGAACACTCTATGACATAAATCAGAGCAAGATTCTTTTTGACCCACCTCCTAGAGAAATGGAAATAAAAAGAAAAATAAACAAATGGGACCTAATGAAACTTGAAAGCTTTTGCACAGCAAAGGAAACCATAAACAAGACCAAAAGACAACCCTCAGAATGGGAGAAAATATTTGCAAATGAATCAACTGACAAAGGATTAATCTCCAAAATTTACAGGCAGCTCATGCAGCTCAATAACAAAAAAATAAACAACCCAATCCAAAAATGGACAGAAGACCTAAATAGACATTTCTCCAAAGAAGATATACAGACTGCCAACAAACACATGAAAGAATGCTCAACATCATTAATCATTAGAGAAATGCAAATCAAAACTACAATGAGATATCATCTCACACCTGTCAGAATGGCCATCATCAAAATATCTAGAAACAAGAAATGCTGGAGAGTGTGTGGAGAAAAGGGAACACTCTTGCACTGCTGGTGGGAATGTGAATTGGTACAGCTACTATGGAGAAAAGTATGGAGTTTCCTTAAAAAACTACAAATAGAACTACCATGTGACCCAACAATCCCACCCGCAATCCCACTACTGAGAAAACCATAATTCAAAAAGAGTCATGTACCAAAATGCTCATTGCAGCTCTATTTACAATAGCCAGGAGATAGAAACAACCTAAGTGTCCATCATTGGATGAATGGATAAAGAAGATGTGGCACATATATACAATGGAATATTAACCATAAAAAGAAGCGAATTTGAGCTATTTGCAATGAGGTGGATGGACCCAGAGTCTGTCATACAGAGTGAAGTAAGTCAGAAATAGAAAGACAAATACCGTATGCTAACACATATACATGGAATTTAAGAAAAAAGTATGTCATGAAGAACCTCGGGGTAAGATGGGAATAAAGACACAGACCTACTAGAGAATGGACTTGAGGATATAGGGAGGGGGAAGGGTAAGCTGTTACAAAGTGAGAGAGTGGCATGGACATATATACACTACCAAACGTAAAATAGATAGCTAGTGGGAAGCAGCCGCAGAGCACTGGGAGATCAGCTCAGTGCTCTGTGACCACCTAGAGGGGTGGGATAGGTAGTGTGGGAGGGAGGGAGATGTAAGAGGGAAGAGATATGGGAACATATGTATATGTATAACTGATTCACTTTGTTATAAAGCAGAAACTAACACACCATTGTAAAGCAATTATACTCCAATAAAGATGTAAAAAAAAGAAGATGTAAATAAAAGGGAAGTCTTTTGTCCCATTGGTGGGAATGTAAATTAGTATGACCATTATGGAAAACAGGGGAAAAAATAAAATAGAACTACTATATGATCCAGCAATCCCACTTCTAGGTATGTATTCGAATTAAATGAAATCAGTATTTTGAAGAATATCAGCACTCGCATGTTTATTGCACAATAGCAAAGACATGAAAACAACACAAATGTTTGTCAATGGATGAATTGATAAAGAAGATGTGATATATGAATATGTATATACATATACATATATATGTGTGCTTGAGAAGGAAGAAAATCCTGACATTTTCAACAACACGGATCAACCTAGAGGATGTTATGCTAAGTAAAGTTAACCAGGCAGAGAAAATAAAATACTGTAAGATCTCACTTACATGTGGAATAAAAAAAAAAGTTGAGCTCATAGAAACAGAGAGTAAAATGATGACTACCAGGAGTTGGCAGATGGGGAAGTTGGGGAGATACTGGTCAATGGTGACAGTTGTTCAGTTATAAGATGAATAAGCTCTGAGGATCTAATGTACAGCATGGTGACCAAAGTCAAGAATACTTTTTTTTGACTTGAAATTTGCCAAGAGAGTAGACCACATATACACAAATAAAGTAATTAAGGTGATGAATCTGTTAATTAACCTGATCGTGTTAATCATTTCACAAACTATGCACATGTCAATTCATCACATTTATACACACACACACACACACACACACACACACACACACACATTTATATACATATATACACACATACATACAAATTTTCTTATCAAATTTACCTCAGTAAAGCCAAGGCATTTTTAAATGAATTAATAAAAGTAGAGATATGGGCATGAGCAAGATAGACTAAATCCCTGATTTCACTTACATCTTTGAAGGATAATAAACAAATAAAACAAGAAATATGTAATATAATCTTGAATAACAATAGGTGTTTTGCAAGAAAATAAAGCAGGGAAAGAAGTTAGAAACTGACTGAGGGGTGAATGAAAGCACAATTTTTTATATAAGGTGGTCAATACATCTTCAAGGAGACATTTATACAAACATCGGAGTAAAAGTGAAAATAGCCTTGCTTAGCTGATGTTTTAGTAATGGTAGCAGTAAGTACAAAGGCCTTAGAGCCTGAATAAGCAATTAGCCTGTCATTTTGAGAAAGAGCAAGAAAATTGGTATAGTGGGGGTGGAACAGGAAGTCTAAACCATGTAGAATTTTGAAGGCCAAGGTAAGGACTTAAGCTTTAATTATGTTTGTGGTATAAACAGTTAGATGTTGTGAACTGTGAGAGATATGATCTTATTTAAGATTAAAAACATATCATTCAGGAGTAGAAACAGGGAGAGACATTGGAGGCTCTTTAAATAAAAGATGATGCTGTTGAAAAGTGGGCATCCATGAAGCAGAGTGGAAAGTAGTACATTTAGATCTAATAAAGGAAGAAGTGACCAAATCCATTAATCAGTTCAATTTGTGGTGTGACAGATATGGGAAAACCAAAAATAGCTCATTCTTATTTTAGTTTTGCTTTTCTTCATTTTTTGTTAGTTTGTTTGGGTTTTTGACCTCAGCAACTGGGGAAATGGTATGCCTAATAAATGATCTGGGGAAAATGGGAGAAAGGGTAGATCTTTGGAGTTAGTAAGATGGAAAAATTCTGTTTGGGGCATGGTCAATTTAAATTGTCTCTTAGCCATGCAAGTAATAATGTAGATCAGGCAGAAGAATATGCTATAATTCATTAATTCCAATGCTCATTTTTCTTTCACACTTTAATATCATTGTAAAATAGGAATGCCTCATCCAAATGATGTTCTTTTCCATCACTGGTAGCCAGGTGGTGGTCCTGATGTACTTGTCATTGTTAGATCATGGGCGATCTTATTAGTCAAGCTGTTCATATTTTTAGGACTTCATTTAAGTGCTATGCAATGTTAATCCTTTGTTACATAAATGCCTTTCCTTTAGTTACGGATATCTTTGAAGCTCATCATGAGATGCCCCATGGCATCAGTATAGACAGGATCAAACATCAGCCCTGTGTCATGCCAACATTTAGAAGTCATAAAGAAATGGGTTAACACACAAACTAAGGACTGACTATTGAACTTGGCAACATGTAAGCCCTGAGTAACCCTGACAAAATCAGGAACAGTTCTGTGGGAGAGGCAGAAACAAAACCCAACTGATGTGACTTGGAGATGAGGAAATAGAGTGACAGAAGGAAACCTGTTTGAGGAATTTGACAATAAGGGTGATCAGAGAACATAGATGAGGAGTGTGTTCAGAGACAGATTTTGCTTTAAGATGGAAACTGTTTATAAACTGCTTATAATAACCTAAAGAAAAGAGAAAAACATAATATATAAAAGAAGGGGAGTAATTAAGAGAACAAAGTTGTTAAGTAGAGGGGGGATGTGAGTTTCAGCCAGAGTGGGATTGGTGTTAGAAAGAAACAGGAACAATGTTGCTTTAGTTGCATCAAAGAACTTTCTTAGCCTTGAGTAGAGGACAGGTCATCAGCCTTTGCTAAGGGTAGGCAGAGTGATCTAAAGGGCAATGGACTATACACTAAAGTATTCCAGGCCTCCAGCACCCTCCTCTGTCAAGTGCATGTTACACCAGAAGCCTTTACCTAATGCTTGGGACACTACAGAGATCAGGATAGTTGAGATGCCAGGATAGTTGGAACGATTCAAAAGAGTCTACCAGAACAAGATGCTGTGATTGCTTTCCATCAGACTTCTGTCAGCAGCATCCTCTCATCCTTGTTCCAGTGTGTCTCTGTACACCACCCCCACCAGCACCCCAATTTATTTAATTAGCAACAGTAAAAAGCCCTGCGGGAGGAGAAACCATGAGTTCCACTCCACATGGCTTGCTGCATGCCAATAGCTTGCACATCAGGATAATTTGGAACACAGTTTGTGCCCTGAATCTCCTGGTGCGACTTTCTTCAGGGTGTGATGTCTGCCCTAATACCACCTGATACCCCACGAAGCCACCAACTGTTGTGCTTTAGAAAAATCTATGAAAGCCTGGGCCTCAGGACATGTCAATACCATACATCTGCAGAGAATTAGAAAATGTGAGAGAACATTACTGAGATCTGCTAAACAGAGGACTGGGGATTTCTTTTCTTTCTTGAGTAACTTAAGATATATGCTGTATGTATTTTTCTGTCAATTGTTATCCAGTCAATCCTGTAGATACTTGTGGAAGGCCGACATTTCAGGTATGGCTTCATCCTTGAGGGGTTCATAACCTAGTGACAACATTGATACTTAAACAAGTAATTGCCTCAGGAGAGCCAAATTAGGGGAAACTTCAATTTTAAGAGTTCCAGAGTAGAATGAAACAACCACTATCTCAACATCAAGCAGGTAGCCTGGGACTCTAATTCTGTATTTGGTTTTGAAGGAGATGGAGGGTGGAACATTTTGGAAATTCCAGAAAGAGAGAACAAGCATTTTCAAAACTCAGAGATATAAAAGGACAACACTTTGGAGAACTGTGAACTTTTCAATTTATCCCTCTTCTGAAAATGAATTGGATCAAAAAGTACTCAAGTTTCCTTTTTCTGTCATCTAACCAAGGCACTTGTTAGTAAAAGCTGTACAGGAGGTGTGGTCAACATGGAGATGTCTTATCTCATCCCCATTCAAGAAAGGGTCTCTGCCCAGCTGCAGAGGTGCGATCAGCAGACAGCATCAAGCTACCACCCCTTCTGGGTTGTGCTTCAGCTGCAGAGAGTAGCTTCCTCTGAGGGTATGCTCTTTGTGGGGTAGCTCCCACGTGGTCTCTGAGCAAGGTTGGGGTATCCTGGCCCAGCCCTTTGATTCTGCATGAGACAACTCCACCAGCCACTGTTCACTCCAGAGTTTCCCACCAGTTTGGCTGAGGTTTTGTGGGCCTGCATTATAATTCAGATTTTCCTTTCACAGGTGTTGATCCATACCAACAACTTCCACTTTGAACCCTGTGTCAATGTATGTGTCTGGAAAGCCCAAACTGCCCCAAGGGAGTGGGTGGTTGGCAGTCTTTGAGCTATGCGATGCCCTGTAGGAAAATCTCTTTTGTTATGTATGTAGTATTGTTTTTGTTTTCAGTGGTATTCAATTTTTCTTAGTGAATTTATGATTTAAACTGCCTTTCACAACATATTTCTATTAGTATGTGAGGTGATTTTTTTTTTTTTTTTAACGTTAGAGGCAGCTGAAATTAGGGCATTGAAGGGCTGAGATGGGAAGGGAAGACCATTTTAGGAATTAGAAAACTGTGAAAAGGAAGAGACCTAAATGGAGTAGCCAGGTTAGGAATCTGGTCATTCCATGGATGGGGTAAGTGCAAAGGGCCAGAATGAGGGAGATAGGGATAGGAATAGAGTATGTTGCCTACTGGGGTGAGGTAAGAGATAATCTCATAATGTCATGAGACAGTGCCTTGTACATAGTAAGAACGCAATTAATAGTGACCATTTATTATTATTTTCTATTGTTTTCATTATACGAATTACCAGAAATAGAAGAAAGAGAGAGAGAGTGATGAAGACAAGCTTCAAGTACTCTGCAACTTTGCCTAAGGCCAGTCTTCTTGCTCATACAAACTGCAGAAGAAATGCTTAGCATCAGTAGTTAAGCAGAAATAACTGAATAAATCTACTGTAATTTTCATAAAAGTCTTTACACAAATGTAAAGATGGGGAAATAAGAAAAAGAGATTAGATATGATAATAAAACTTGAGATAGCGAGCATTTGAGAATAAATGATGATTCATTCTTTTAATTACAGTACAGATCAGAATTGATTCAGGCCATCTGCAGAGGAGGCATGCGAAGAAAAGGAGAAGAGGGGTGTGAATAGCAAAATGATTTCAAAGGCAACAAGGTAAACAGATGAAAGGTTGGAAAAATATTGAATTTGAAATAAACATTCAAGGAATTAAAAAGCTATGGAAAAAAAAACTCTCACCTGTATAGATAACTAGGTCTGCTTAAAAGGAGTGTGCTTATATCAATATAGGCCAATATCTGTTCTCTTAAGAGACATTAACCAGGCTTTTTTTCTATTAAATAATTTTTCATGTGCTGTCAGGCAAGTAGCTCCAGAACATATTTCTTCTAAGCCTAAAGTTATAATCAGTAGAACTGAAAGCATCTAGGACACGATTTAATCTAATCCATTTTGAAATTGATGATACAGAGTCCAAGGGTAATAAAGTGGTTTATATTAGGTGACAGAGATAGTAGAATTAGGGTAAGAATTCAGGTCCTGAAACCCAGGCCAGCACACTAAAATATCACAAGATAAAAATTATCAGTTAATTGCAACTAAGAAGCAGTTCCATTTTTTTGTCATAGGTAACAAAATTATCTTTGTCCCAAAGAGTGAAATAAAATAATTCAGAGGTATGATAAACTAGGGGGTGGGAGAAACAACAGATATGTAACTTTGTTGGTTTCTGTGCTGTAAATATTCACAACTTTGCTCACCATGAACAATTTCAACCTATTAAAATGACATCACTGGACATGAGTTTGAAAGAGATGTTGATAAACAGCAATAATCAGAATCATCCTGGCTATTTAGCAATCCTCTTCATCCCCTCTTGCTTTATCAGATTCCTTGTGTGATCAAAGAAAGTATTCCTTGTAGGTTACAAATAAGGTTAACTAGAGAAGAATCAAAGGTTGCTACTGCAAAGAATCTGTAGCACTCATCCTTAATGTGAATCACTTGCTTTTCAGGTCCTTAGTAAACAGGTGGGAAGGACAAAATTGTTCCACATCTTCAGGAATTAGGATACAAGGTAATATGTTTGAGAATCATATCTCAGTTTTTTCTTTAGAGTGCCGGATCCGTGAAAGTTGTGTCATTTAACATCTTAAGCTAATGACAACTTTCATCACATAATAGAGCTTTTCTAGTCTTCCACTTAATAGAGGAGGACCAGAACTCTGTGTACAAAGCATCCTGGCAAGATGAGAATTAGAATCCTGTCTCCTGACTTCCAAACACTCTCAAATCCACTCCTCTCTATCGACTTAAGTAGACTTTTGTTTCTAGGAATAGCAATAAGTTTCCACGAAACAATTATTGTCTCCCCAAAACAAAAGGATCTGGAATTTTTTTTTCACTATGGAAGAATCTTAATACTAACTGTGCCCTAAATCCATAGCTCAAGCCTCTGGGTCCAACATCTCAATCTTGAATTCTATTATCTCAATGGGTCATTGTTTCCTTCATGTGTTCATCCCCTGATTCCCTTATAAAATATATATTATACAGTAACAAAATTTCAAAACTAGCACTTAGGGTGTTCATAGTCTAAAATGGAAGGCAAACAAGTCAAAAGAAAAACAACAACAAAAATCAATATAAAAGAATAAACATAAGAATGGATTAAGCACACATGGGGGTCATGAAGGAAGTAACCTGATCTTCTGTGGTAGGCCATAAAATTTCACAGGGTTTTGGATCTTACAGGATGATTAGAAGTTTGCCAATAGGTTGGGGAAAATGATTCAGGAAATGATTCAACTCAACTATATGTTGTTTATGGGAGACATACTTAGGTTAAAGATACGTAGATTGAGAATAAAAAGATGGAAAAGCATGTATTATGAAAACAACAATAGGAAAACTGGAGTGGTTACACTAATATCAGATACAATAGAATTAAAAACAAAAAAATAGATTTTAAAATAGAGTTCAAGACAGTTTGTTTTAAAACATTATAAAAAGGGACCCCTTATAATGATAAAAGTCCAGCCCATCAAGAGTAAATAATAATTAATAACATATATGCACCTAAAACAGTGTACCAAAATACACAAAGTAAAACTAAACTAAATGAAGAGAGAAATAGACAATTCAACAGTAATGACTGGAGCTTTGTATACTCCATTTTCAATAATGGATAGAATGACTAGACAGAAGATCAACAAGAGAATAGAAAATTTGAACAAGACTATAAATCACCTAGTCCTAATAGACACCTATACAACATTCCACCATAACAACAGAAAATACATACTTCTCAAGTGTACGTGAGATACTTAATACAAAGTATACTATCCAACCACAATGGAATACAATTGGAAAATTGGTCATTTCTTTACCCTGAAAGGAAAGAGGATCAGAGGAAATAGTTTAAGCAGTAATCTATCTGCCATAGTCAGCAAGATAGATCAGAGTTGATTAAATAAGGCAGAGAGAGTGCTCTACCTTAAATGACTTTGGTAGTGCTCTTTGTCTGAACAAAGGCAGTGGAGGTGGGACTTTGGAGAAAACCTTAAGACATAGCTTTATCATACCACTTCCCTCTTGAGTCTGTCCTTTGAATCACAGACAATTTCTCAGCCAATCCATATTAACTCTGATCTTCATGAATGGGATGCAATACTCGATAGTCAAGTTCATTTGGGGAGAAGGCAACACTACCAGCAAAAGCTTCTGTCCCTGTGAAGTGTGACCTGACCCAATGGGAAGAACGCTGCTACGAACAAAATATGTCCAATCAATGTAACAGCAATAGCAGCTATAATGGCCATGCAAAGTCAATCAGAACAAGCACCAAAAGCAAATAAATGAGAGTGAGGAGAAAGCTTACAATATCAATAACACTAAGACACATTTGGATGTTTTGGGTCTTCATTAACAATGTATAACAGAGTACAGGATACACTGAAATGAGAGAGTTATTAAGAAAAAGAATGCCTGCATTTTTCAATGGAATTTTTGCACATGAGGATTGAGGCAGAAGACACAAATCAGGTAAGTAAAGTGATTTTTACTAGGCTCTTTATTGGTGTAGAGCAGGAGATACCAACCCCCTATGTAAACATGCATGAGGGTGAAGGACAAGAATAACACTAGGTAAAAGGTGACACTACAGCTCAGAGTTGAACTCATCTGTACATGCATAAAAGGGGGAAATGGGAGGACTTCCCTGGTGGCCCAGTGGTTAAGACTCCAAGCTTCCATTGCAGGTGACAAGGGTTCGATCCCTGGTCAGGGAACTAAGATCCTGCATGCCATGCAGCATGGCCAAAATGAAAATAAGGGGGTGGGAAGATGAGAATGAAGAATTGGGCATAACTCTGGAGGGGTTTCCCAAGTTCAGAAGCAGAAAAATAGAGAGTAATGGGTGAGTAAAAGCAGATGACATAAAAGGATTGCATGAAGGGAGGGTCAAAAAAAGTTGGCATTGAGTGGCAGATTAAGTGGTCCTATGAGTTATGGGAGGCAACAAAGGTGTTTCCAGCAAAGCTTATTCTCCTTTGAGTGGGTCAGAATTTCAGAGGAAGGACCCAGCAATCCCACTCCTGGGCCTATACCCAGAGAAAACCATAATTCCAAAGGACACATGCACCCCGATGTTCACTGCAGCACTGTTTACAATAGCCAGGTCATGGAAGCAACCTAAGTGTCCATCGACAGATGAATGGATAAGAAGATATGGCACATATATACAATGGAATATTACTCAGCCATAAAAAGGAGCAAAACTGGGTCTTTTGTAGAGATGTGGATGGACCTAGAGACTGTCATATGGAGTGAAGTAAGTCAGAAAGAGAAAAACAAATATTGTATATTAACACATGTATGTGGAATCTAGAAAAATGGTACAGATGAACTGGTTTGCAAGGCAGAAATGGAGACACAGATGTAGAGAACAAACATATGGACACCAAGGGGGGAAAGCAGGGGGCGGGGCAGTGGTGGTGGTGGGATGAATTGGGAGATTGGGATTGACCTATATACACTAACATGTATAAAATAGATAACTAATAAGAACCTGCTGTATAAAAATTAAATTAAATTAAATTTTTAAATAATTTCAGAGGAAAGATTGAATTAAATTTATCTGTCAGCCACAGTCATCAAAGGGAAATAAGTTATTTGATCAGGCAATAGATTCTGCTACACTTCATGAGTTGAAGATTCATCTTAGGAAAAATCTTCATTCATAGCATAGTAAAGGGAATAAATAGACCGCTAATTAAACTTGCAACTCTAGAACTGTGACAAATACTCATATTGACTGAGAAATATCTCAGAAGTGCCTAAAGAGGTGATAATTGTGATACAATAAATGTGATAAGCCTTTAACAGCAAAATGTATTAAATTTATAAAGGAAAATCCATCAGGAGACCATGAACCCAACTGGACTAATTATTAATCCCCAGCCACCTCCCCATTTCCATTTTCTATGCCTTTGCCTGAACTCCCACACAGTCAAGATGCTAGCATACCTAGGATCTTTACTCTTTGAGAAATCCTTTCATGATTCCTATAGCCAAAATTTGCACATACCTACCTCTGAACTGTCTGAGAACACTCCTTATGGCAGAGAAGCCTCCTTAATAGGTCGTTTATTATGTATAACTGGCCCCCTACTTAGCTGTCCTCTTGCTAGGGTGTTAGGTCTGTGATTGCAACTACTGAAAAATCTTTATCCCCTTGCTATGCTTTAGAGGATAAATGCACATAGAAAGTGCTTTATAAATGGACAGAACTAAATTCAATATCCTAAGCCGTCTTTCTCCTCCAGTGGCTGGAAGCCTCTAGTGGCTGGAAGGTTTTCAAGAGCTGGAGAGGAGACAAACTGTAGCAACCTAAAAGACAGAGAGCTTTCTGTTCTAATGAGGTTTGGCTTTTTTTTTTTTTTTCTTGAGTAAACACTCCTTGTGATTTTGATTAATTTCCAGAGTTCTGAATTATTCGATTTTTTTGTTTTGCTAGTGTTTTTATTCCTTTTATGGAGGAGATCCTCAATTCCTTTTATGGGCTGAATATTTGTGTCCACCTCCAGCCCAGACGTCACATATGTTGAATCCCTAACCCCAGCGTGAACTTGGAGTTCAGATGATTGTGGTTTCAAATCCTGACTCTACTGCTTAATATTTCTATGACTTGGGTAACCTGATAAAATTTTCTGAGACTGTTTTCATTGTAAGAAGATTTAAAAGACTATATCAGATAATATATTTAAAACTTTTAACAACATTTTCAGAATGTAAGATGCTTAACAAAAAGATTAGCTATTTTCTCTTAGTTTTTATTGTATCCACTTTATAGTTAGAAAACTGAGGCTCAGATACATTCAGCAATTTACATTATTTACAGAGCTAGAGATTGTAGTGTGAATTAAAACATTCCAAAGTTTGCTTTTTCCAAGAGACATATTTATTCCCCATATAGCCTCCAATTCCTTTTCCAGTTTGTTTCCTCTACCATCCCATTAAAGCAACCTTCCCTAATGTCACTCCATATCAGCATGGCCCCTCAATATCTCTTGGTTACTAAAGCATTTGATATGTTTGCTCAAACTATAGTAATTATGGTGCTATAATAACTTTTGTGTCTATCTGTCCTCCAGCTAGGCTTATTTCCTAAAGGGAAGAGTCAAGACATTCATGTCCATATCTCCATTGCCAGACAGGATTGTTAAAAATTGTTTATTGAATAACTTGAATTCCCATTGCAAAAGAAAACAGAATTGAAAATATTATTGAAGAAAAAAATAATAAATTCTGTTATAACCTGCATCTTTCTGTTAATTTCTTCCATATAGATAAAATATCCTGCATTATGACTGAATCTATAGTCTTCCTTTATCTGAATGTGTATCTTAAGCAAGTTGCTTACCTTCCTCTATTTCTCTTTTCTTATTTCTTTATTAGACATAGTGATTTTTAATTCATAGTGTTGTTTGAAAGTTGACACATGAAAGCATTTAGCACAATGTTTGGCACAGATTTTCTATTAACATCCTCCTTATTCTTATTCCTGAAATTCAAACAGTGTCTACTTACTAACCCAGAGCCTGTGATTGAAAGATAACCTTTATATTTTTTATTTCCTCAAATCTATTTTCATCTGACTTTTTAAAAAAAGAGCTAGCCTTAATATTGTATTTTTCCTATAGGTGCATCAGTATAACCCAGAGACACTGCAGAGTATCTGTTATGTTCTTAATCACAGCATTCTAATGATTCTCCAAACTAGTACTGATTTAATCTTTCTACACGTGTTGTGACTGCCCAGAGCATGGTGTGGAGCATGATTCTGAAGCCACATCTAAACTCTGGGAAAGCATACCAAAGTTGATCATTGAGGACTGTCCTGTCAGGAGGAAGAGAGAACAGCAACATATATGCTGGGAACTATTCATCCCTGGACATTGTAATTCATCTGAAAGTCACAAAATTAGAGAAGACTTGGTAGCTAAGGTTGATGTTTGATGATTTCTGAGTCTCTCCTCTCCCTTTTCCCACATGTGGAGCTCTGCCCTCTTCCCATAGAGGAGGATGTTGTGTTACCCCAGCTGAAGGAGAGGACAGCTGGTCCACAACCCAGCTGAGTTGGAAGACTTCAGCACCCAAGGTACCTACTTTTATTTCCTTCTATCTTCTTTATTAGCTGGTGTTAAGTGTGTTCTTTAACCCATCCTTAAATTATTTTATCTGATAATTTACTTTTGAGTTCTTCATCTTGGTCAGAACAAACTCTGAGTAAAGTCATCTCAGAAGTCCAGTAAGGTGTTTCTTCAGCTTTGTCCTCAACACAAGTACATGAGGAGTCAGACACTAAAAAAGTTTGTATTTAAAGGTGCTTATTTATATTGAGTTCTAGCCACATGCTCAGCAACATGTTAAAAAATGTTGTATGATTATCTCCTGAGATCACCAAATTAACCTATTGAAAGTTAAAATTCATTTATTTTTGAGACTTAACAGTTAGAAAGTTTAAAAACATGGGATGAATACATGGATTCTGAAATGTCTTAGCCTCAGTTTCCCTGAAGGTGGAGCAAGACAGTTTTTCATGTAGATAGTTTATTTAAAATGTGATTGCAGGTAGCAAGTGTGAGGGACAAAGGAGTGAACAGAGAAGGAAGAAAAAAGGCAAATAATGTATTAGTGGCTTTTCCATCACCACAAGCCTTTCTGAAGAACCTATGGAGTGCTTCACAGAACCAGCCGCCTGGAATGCTAAGGGGAAAAGCATTTATCCATTGACTTCTCTTCCCAGTTGGTCAAGATGACCACATGAGTATTAACTTCACTTCTGGTTTACACTTGATGAGCAACAACAGTTTCCTGTGGATATAGCATGCTGTAGAGTCAGAAAAACTCCAGGATAGAAAGTGAGAGGTCTACAAAACAAGGCCAAGGTAAAACACATTGCACCTGCCTGAACTGATTAACACCTGTGAAGAGCTGGTCATAGTTGTGGTGGTTGGAATAAGAAGTGGGTTCAGAAGATAAGAAGTAATGCCCTACATGAGCAAGTATTATCCTTGTACTGCTCAGACCCATTTTTGCCTTACATTAAGTCCACTTTGTCACAGGGTTTCCCTAAAATTGGTATTCAATCACAGACTCTTCAAAGACTTAATACAAAGAATTAAGGGGACAAACTAGGGTCCCCACTGCTACAGCTAGACCTGAGGCAATAATGGATTTTTATCATCTTCCTCTTCCATTCCAAACCCTAAAATCCCTTTGCTTGTCTGGTGGGATGTCCTAGACTTTCATCCCCAAGTATTATGTGTCCTCGGGTGCCTTGCCCTTGTTGATCTGAGGTTGTTAATCTGTCCCCTTAACGTTTACCACCTACATGAAAACATCAGTGTTCCCCTAACGCATCTCTGGAATTGTGAGATGCGCTCTTCATTGCCCACATTGAAAAGCAGCAACTCTGCACAGTTGTAATCAGGATTAGTCATCCTTACTGTAAAGTAAATCATCCTTTGCCTTCTGGTCCATTGACATGAGGGACCCAAAATGATCACATTATAATGGTGGCTTCATGTTCTGTAGAACATTTTCTCTCTGTCCCCTGACTAAACTATTTCCCCACCTCTTCCCCAGAAACAACACTCTTTACTATAGCAGAGCCTAAGTTTATGGGGAAAAGGAGAAAAAATATCATAAATGTCATAAGTATGTCACTGTGAGTGATCATAAGAGGGACATCTTCTACTTTCTATTTCACAGACTCTGAAGTCTATTTTGGGGGGGCACAACACCATATATTAGTTATTTATCCAGTACAAACCCTTGAAAGATAGCTTCCCATGCTATGCAATATTTTCCTTGAACTGGAACCTTATCTGAGACTTTAATATATTATCACTTATGCAAGACTTCAATATATGCAGTTATATAGTCACTAGATAACTCAGTGTCAAAAGCTCAGTCTCTAGTCAGGTCCATAGTATGACAGAGATGATTTCAAACATGTTCACTAGATTAATGGCCACATATTAAGTACCAGAGGCTGCACTCTGTTAATCTGTTCCATAGAAATATCACATCACACATGTAACTGAAATTGTGGCTGTCATTTATCTAAGGTTACAGTAGAACACTCTCATTTTTTAAGAGTGATCTTTGTTTGCAGGAGGCATACAAACTAATTGAGTATGATTATAATGGGCAGTAACACTACAGCATCCTTTAAGGCTTTAAATATCTAATGGTGGCTTTAATCCTTTTAATTGTTGTAGGATGCATTATTCCTTCTGATTTACTATTGCTGTGAAGGGGAGAAGGCGTCACACAGAACCATTTCAGGGATTTCAATTGGTCCTTACCATCACAATGGTTCTTATGCCAGAATAAGGTTCTTCCAGTTCTAAATACATTTATCCCAATTATATGCTTGGAGACTAGAAAAATGATCACAGGGAGGGTCTGCCATAAGAGTGAATCCATTGGGAGATGACTTGGTCTAGAACTCCATTTATAACTGGCATCAATAGGACCCATATTAGCCAGAAGATTCTGATGGGGTTTTGGCTTCTTTGTACTGGTATTAGATCTGAACATACAGCCAACCACTCTTGAAAAATCTGGGTATTCTTTTTTCTATAGTGCAATTTTAGTCAGATACATTATTACTGGCTTCTTTTGAAAAAGATCTGGCCAATATTGAAGATGAATACTGGTGGTGGCATTGCAAAATACTTCCTCTGGCCTCCACATTCAGTGGATGGGTTCTGAGCCTATGAACAGTGCTAGATAGGGGGTCATAGTTTTACACAAGTGTTGTCATCTGCTTGCTGGGTAACAGCTTGCTTTCTGTCTCTCTCAATGGAGTATTCACCTATCTTTCTGTCTCTCTCAATGGAGTATTCACCTATCTTGCCTCATCTACTAGCTGTCACCACAGATCCAAGGGGACAAGACATTCTCATTGTCACTCTAGCCTCCCTATATATTTTGGTGATCACATCTTGCCTCTGACAGTTAAACAGCATCACCTTGCCTCTGCCATTCTAGAATCCCCTCATTAATACTCTCTGCCCATCATCTACATTGTTACTAGAGACCCCAGGTCTGTGATGACATCTCCTGCTGTCAGCTTCAGCCTACAGAGGAGAATCAGCACCAATATTGTTAAGATGCTCAGGCCTCCTCTCTGGTACATGCCTCTTTATCTTAGTTAAAGGAGTGACCTATAAGCCTGTCTAGAGAACATAGTCAAGTGGTGGCTTCTCTGGTTTTATATAATAAACATATTTATACTTTCCTGCACCTTCTGGTCATTACCTCAATTCCCTAACACTGTAGTCCTGCCATATCTATGGCATTTACCATTAAGCTTCACTATGTCAGAGCTTCAAGGAGTCATACCCACAGCACATCCAGGCTCCTTCTTTCTGACCTTCTCAGGATGCTAAAGCTCAGGCACAGTGCATCACTCCTATGTCAATAAATTCTTGCCAATCCAAAGTTATAATCCAGTTCCCCACTCCACCTCCTGCTACAATCCCTCAGGATCCAGTCCCACTCCTTCCCCCC
>NW_006783631.1:7394533-7415783 GCF_000442215.2 Lipotes vexillifer | reverse complement strand
ATTCCTGCTAGTATCCTACTATGGGGGTACTGGCTTTTTTTTTTCTTTCTGTTTGGAGTTATTTCCTTCTGGATATTGGACTTCATGTCCTTATTTACACTGTGCTGAGACCTGACACTGCTCACTGCCCTGGAGGTAATGAGTGATGAAGGAGAACCTTCAGAAGAACAAAAATCACCTTGCAAGGCACTTGCTGCAGGTGAAGTCCTTAAGGGCCTCACTGAGAAGTTGACACCTGGACAAACACCTGAAAAAGGTGACTGAACAAGCCATCATGGAATCTGGAGTAAGTGTGGTTCAGGAAAAGGCAACCTGAGGAGCAAACCACCAGAATAGGTGTGTGGTCGAGAGAATTGGATGGGGGTGAGGGGGCTTGGCAGAGTGCATGGGAAGCCTGTGAGAAACAGTGGTAGGAAGTGAGGTCAGATAATCACTAATCCTCACAAGCACCTTATGATGCATAATCTCCCATTTTCAGCTTAAGGAAATTGATATCGTTTGCCTAAGAGAACTCTCCTAAAGATATTATTCAAACCAAAGAGGGCTATTTCTAAAACCTGTGTCTGTACAACCATGCTGTAGTAGTGTGCCCAGTTCTGTGTAAGCCTGGGGGTCTGACATTCCTTGTATGCCAACCCTCATGCTCCAGACCACAGTTCTTATTCCAGTACCTGCTGAAGTGATGGATGTCAACCAGATGTACATAAGTATAAACTGACAGTGCTGCATCTAGGCTGATCACCTTCCCAGGGATCCCCTTCCATCCTATTTTAAGTGGAACTCCCTTTAGCCCTTCCTGTTCCCCTCCTCTGATGTATTATTCTTCAATACATTTACATACCATAATACTATGCCATGAAATGTAGTCATTTGTTTACTGTCCCCCAGCTAGAACACGTGGTCTATGAGGACATCATGTCTTGCATCCTAATGTATCCCTAGGGCTTAAAAGAAAGCCTCCTATATAGGAGGCATGCCACAAATATTTATTTAATAATTTAATGGTAAAAAAAAAACTAAAACCCACTTAAAACAGTATCTGACCTAAGCTAAGAGTTCAAATAGCAGCCATTGTTACTGTTACTTGCTATGAGGCCTTGTTTACTTACTTAATCTCTCTCATATCTAGGACAACTGCAAAATGGAAGAATAATCTGTCCCATGTAATAGCTGTAAAAGATACATGAGATAATGTGTAAGAGGTGAGGAACACAGGACCCCGCTCCTAGTAGGAAATCAAAATATGGTAGCATTCATTTTTTTTATTATTTCTTTTACAATCTGAGAAACATTAAATTTTGTATGATGAGTTTACTTCAACTGAGAGAGACTTTCTCCATTTAATATAATTGGGTCTGTGTACATTTACAGATTTTCTTCCTTTCAGCGTTTCTCTCCTCCATTTATTATTCTTTACTCACTAAATGCAACAGTCATGGCTTAGCCTCGAGGTCCTGTGAACAAGCGGCACCCCATGGAAATCAAACACATTTTCTCACACATACACACAAGCATTTCAGCACAAATAAAGATCCCTTAACAATGTACGAGGAATCCCAGCATCCGTAAAGAAAGTGAATTATTCTGGGAAAATAACCAATAAGCCTTGTGGCTAACTAATGAATGTAGCCCTGCTGCTGTTGGCTGTGGGGCACGCATTTGGTTTCACTGTCAGTCCCAGGACCTGGTCAAAGTGTGGGCTCATTTACTTGCATGTTGCTTCTATTGGCCATACCATGTTTACATGAAAGAAGTACTTAGTTAGATTTGTTTAACTAAAAGGAATTAGTTCCCAGCAATAGTTAAAGAGTTTCTTTTTCCTTTTTCCTTTTGTTTTTTTTATATTATTGAAAATAGAATTCTCTGGAATTATTCTTTTTTTTATGAAACTATTTTATTTTAGTTGGATTCTTTTTTTTTAAACATCTTTATTGGAGTATAATTGCTTTACAATGGTGTGTTAGTTTCTGCTTTATAACAAAGTGAATCAGTTTATACATATACATATGTCCCCATATCTCTTCCCTCTTGTGTCTCCCTCCCTCCCACCCTCCCTATCCCACCCATCCAGGTCATCACAAAGCACCCAGCTGATCTCCTTGTGCTATGCGGCTGCTTACCACTAACTATCTATTTTACGTTTGGTGGTATATGTATGTCCATGCCACTCTCTCACTTTGTCCCAGCTTCCGCTTCCCCTTCCCCTTCCCCATATCCTCAAGTCTATTGTCTAGTAGGTCTGTGCCTTTATTCCCGTCTTGCCCCTAGGTTCTTCATGACAATTTTTTTTTTTTTTTAGTTTCCATATATATGTGTTAGCATACAGTATTTATTTTTCTCTTTCTGACCTACTTCACTCTGTATGACAGACTCTAGGTCCATCCACTTCACTACAAATAACTCAATTTCGTTTCTTTTTATGACTGCGTAATATTCCATTGTATATATATGACACATCTTCTTTATCCATTCATCTGTCAATGGAAACTTAAGTTGATTCTATGTCCTGGCTATTGTAAATAGAGCCGCAATGAACCTTGTGGCACATGACTCTTTTCGAATTATGGTTTTCTCAGGATATATGTCTAGTAGTGGGATTGCTGGATCATATGATAGTTCTATTTTCAGTTTTCTAAGGAACCTCCATACTGTTCTCCATAGTGCTGTATCAATTTACATTCCTACTAACAGTGCAAGAGTGTTCCCTTTTCTCCACACCCTGTCCAGCATTTATTGTTTGTAGATTATTTGATGATGGCCATTCTGACTGGTGTGAGGTGATACCTCATTGAAGTTTTGATTTTTATCTCTCTAATGATTAGTGATATTGAGCATCTTCTCATGTGTTTGTTGGCAATCTGTATATCTTCTTTGGAGAAATGTCTATTTAGGCCTTTCGCCCATTTTTGGTTTGGGTTATTTGTTTTTTAGATATTGAGCTGCATGAGCTGCTTGTAAATTTTTGAGGTTAATTCTTTGTCAGTTGCTTCATTAGCAAGTATTTTCTCACATTCTGAGGGTTGCTTTACATCTTCTTTATGTTTTCATTTGCTGTGCAAAAGCTTTTAAGTTAGGTTCTATTTGTCTATTTTTGTTCTTATTTCCATTTCTTTAGGAGGTAGGTCAGAAAGGATCTTGCTGTGATTTATTTCAGAGTGTTCTGCATATGTTTTCCTCTAAGAGTTTGATAGTGTCTGACCTTACATTTAGGTCTTTAATCCATTTTGAGTTTTTTGTGTTTGGTGTTAGGGAGTGCTCTAATTTCATTCTTTTACATGTAGCTGTCCAGTTTTCCCAACACCACTCATTGAAGAGGTTGTCTTTTCTCCATTGTATATTCTTGCCTCCTTTATCAAAAATAAGGTGACCAGGGTTTCCCTGGTGGTGCAGTGGTGGGGAGTCTGCCTGCCAATGCAGGGGACACAGGTTTGTGCCCTGATCTGGGAGGATCCCACATGCCATGGAGCAGCTGGGCCCATGACCCATGACCACTGGCCCTGTATGTCCGGAGCCTGTGCTCCGCAAAGGGAGAGGCCTGCATACCACACAAAAATAATAATAATAAGGTGACCATACATGCGTGGGTTTATCTCTGGTGTTTCTGTCCTGATCCATTGATCTATATTTCTGTTTTTGTGCCAGTACCATATTGTCTGGATTACTGTAGCTTTGTAGTATAGTCTGAAGTCAGGGAGCCTGATTCCTCCAGCTCCGCTTTTCTTTCTCAAGATTGCTTTGGCTATTCAGGGTCTTTTGTGTTTCCTTACAAATTATGAAACTTTTTGTTCTAGTTCTGTGAAAGATGTCTTTAGTAGTTTGATAGGGATTGCACTGAATCTGTGGTTTGCTTTGGGTAGTATAGTCATTTTCACAATGTTTATTCTTCCAATCCAAGAACATGGTATCTCTCCATCTGTTTGTATCATGTTTATTTCTTTCATTCAGTGTCTTATAGTTTTCTGCATACAGGTCTTTTGTCTCCTTAGGTAAGTTTATCTCTGTGATTTCTATTATTTTTATTTATTTTATACATATACATATACAAAGAGTAGTTTGTATATTTTAATCCCCTACCCTATCATGCTTTCCCTACTTGTAACCACTAGTTTTTTCTCCATATCTATGAATATGTTTCTGTTTTTTTATATTTATTCATTTATTTTATTTTTTAGATTCCACATATAAGTAATAACAGAATAATTGTCTTTCTCTGACTTATTTCACTAAGCATAATACTGTCTAGGTCTATCCACATTCTTGCAAATGGCAAAATTTCACTCTTTTTGCCAAGTATGTAGTTTCAGACATATATATGTGTGTGCGTTTGCTTGTATATATATATATATATATATATATATATATATATATACCACAACTTCTTTATTCATTTATCTGTTGATGGACACTTAGGTTGTTTCCATATCTTGACTATTATAAATAATGCTGCTATAAACATGCATTTTGAATTAGTGTTTTCAATTTCTTTGGCTATATATACCTACTAGTGGAATTGTTGGATCATGTGATAGTTTTAGTTTTAGTTTTTGAGCAAGCTCCATACTGTTTTCCATAGTGGCTGCACCAGTTTACATTCCCACCAGCAGTGTACGTGGGTTCATATTTCTCCACATCCTCACAACATATTTTATTTGGAGACTTTTTCATGATACACATTCTGACAGGTGTGAGGTGGTATCTCATTGTGGTTGGTTTTGATTTGTATTTATCTGATGATTAAAAATATTAAGCATCTTTTCATGTACCTATTGCCATTTGTATATCTTCTTTGGAAAAATGTCTATTCAGGTCTTCTGCCCAATTTTTAATTGGGTAGTTTTTTGATATTGTGTTTTATGAGATATTTATATATTATGGATATTAACTCCTTATCGGTAATATAATATAATTTGCAAATATTTTCTTCCACTCAGCAGGTTATCTTCATTTTGCTGATGGTTTCCTTTTCTGTGCAAAGGCCTTTAAGTTTAATTAGGTCCCATTTATTAATTTTTGCTTTTGTTTCTTTTGCCTTAGGAGACAGATACAAAAAATATATATTGCTATGAGTTGAATTCCACATCCAAATATGACCATCTGCAGATCATTTCCACCTATATGATATATAAGCCCTTTGTGTCAAAATGACCTCAGAAGAATCCCTTATTGTCTTCCACGTAATTTCATCCTGCTCTGATGGTATGATTGGCACCACTAAACCAAAAAAATGAGGAGTCATATTTATCCTCAACAATTCACCTAATTGATTTTTCTTATTAGTTGTTGTGCCTGTCTCATTGTTACTACCACTGCTATTGTCTTATTCTAGACCCCTAAGTTGTTGCCCTAACCTTATAGTTTGTTTTTTTCAATTCCTTTCCAACTTGTGTTATACATTCTTTGACACCTATGACAAAGTGGTTGTTTGGCCATTAATAAAATTACAATTTTACTTTAATTCACAGAATTCTTCATAACTGAGCACTATGTATTGTCAGCTAATTATCTCCTCACCCTCACCACCCCATTTGTCCCCACCAAACCCTGAGATCCACTCCCCAGTCTTGCTCAATATTACACAGCAAGGAAGAGGTAGAGCCACCAGGACGCAAACAAGATCTGATGACTTCAGGACTCTATAGCTCCTTCAACTCGTTTGTAAATATCTGGGATTTGTGGTGGTTGTAGTTGTCTCTTTCCCCAGGAATTACATTCCACAGATGTCTCTTTGCCTCTTTCTTCTGTGTCTTGCACCTCTTACTCTCAGAAGGTGCCTGAGAGTGTCTAACCTAAGTCACTCCTTCAGGAAAAGTCCTTTCTGTCTGGTTCACTGAAATGGAAATTGCTATTCCCCACCAGGAATCCCATGCCATCTTCTAGGGAGAGCACTTGTAATTACAGTCACTTTAACATCATTTAAAAACCAGTCAAGCCATCACATTCTTTAAAGGAGTAAAATTTATGCTATAGCTAAAATAAATTTTTTAAAAAAATCAATTATCTTAATGAGTTGCAGGTGGGAAAAAAAAGGCATTTGAAAGGGCATGCCAAGGTGGTTGATGGAAACCAAACAAATGTTGCTTAACTCATATACCAGAGAAGACAACTGTGTCTGAATACCTGGAGCAGAAGAAACAGCTGCCCTACCAGGTACAGACTGAACAACCGTCAGTGAAAAGTATATGGGGGAGGGAGTGGTATTATACTGGGAAATTGAACAGAACATTGAAAGCTGCATCCTTGGGGGAAGAGGAGCTATTTGAAGAAGAAAAAAAAAGGTAGTAGAGCTAAAGATGTAGATATGCAAAGAATGTTGTGATGCACACCCCTCCTGGTCACTTCAATCACCATTCAACAGATATTCAATTACACAGAGGTGCATCCTCTACATAATTTCAGAATCAAAAAGAGACTCAGAAGGCATCTTAGCCACACTCCTTTCAGTTCTTACACTCTTTTAGAGATATAATCCAGCTTCTGCTTACGGAAGCCCAATCTTTTAATTTGTGAGGGGAGCTGTTAGTTTGGTTATTTTTCTCCTTATCTTGACCCAAAATCTTCCTACAAATATCACCAACCAACTGACAAGTTCTATTCTCTACCTTCCAGGAAAAACATAAAAAGCCAGAAATTAAAAGAAAGAACATAGGCACCCCACTATATGTCACCTTTATTATTTTTTATTTCTTATAATTAGAGTATAATTGCTTTACAATGTTGTGTTAATTTCTGTTGTATAACGAAGTGAATCAGTTACATGTAAACATATATCCCCATATCGCCTCTCACTTGAACTTCCCTTCTCCCCATCCCACCCATGTAGGTCATCACAGAACACTAAGCTGAGCTCCCTGCACTATACATCAGGTTCTCAACAGCTATGTTTTATACAAGGTAATGTATATATGTCAGTCCTAATCTCCCATTTCGTCCCAACCTCCCCTTTCCCCTGTGTCCACCCATCTGTTCTCTACATCTGCATCTCTATTCCTGCCCTGCAAATAGATTCATCTGTATCACTTTTGCAGATTCCACATATATGTATTAATATATGATATTTGTTTTTCTCTTTGTGACTTACTTCACTCTATACGAGAGATTCTAGGTCCATCCACATCTCTACAAATGACCCAATTTCATTCCTCTTTATGGTTGAATAATATTCCGTTGTATATATATATATATACAACATCTTCTTTATCCATTCATCTGTCGATGGACATTTAGGTCGTTTCCATGACCTGGCTATGGTAAATAGTGCTGCAATGAACATTGGGGTACATGTGTCTTTTTGAATTATAGTTTTCTCAGGGTATATGCCCAGTAGTGGGATTGCTGGGTCATATGGTAGTTTTATTTTTAGTTTTTTAAGGAACTTCCATACTGTTCTCCATAGTGGCTGTACCAAATTACATTCCCACCAACAGAGCAAGAGGGTTCCCTTTTCTCCACACCCTCTCCAGCATTTACTTTTTGTAGATTTTTTTGATGATGGCCATTCTGACCAGTGTGAGGTGATACCTCGTTGTAGTCTTCATTGGCATTTCTCTGATAATTAGTGATGTTGAGCATCTTTTCAAGTGTTTTTTCGCCATCTGTATGTCTTCTTTGGAGAAATGTCTATTTAGGTCTTCCACCTATTTTGTTTGTTTGTTTGTTTTGCTTTTTTATATTGAGCTGCCTGAACTGTTTATATATTTTGGAGGTTAATCTTTTGTCAGTTGCTTCATTTGCAAACACTTTCTCCCATCTGAGGGCTGTCTATCGAATTCTTTATGGTTTCCTTTGCTGTGCAAAAGATTTTAGTCTTAATTAGGCCTGATTTGTTTATTTTGGTTTTATTTTCATTACTCTAGGAGGTGGGTCAAAAAAGATCTTGCTGTGATTTATATCAAAGAGTGTTTTTCCTATGTTTTCCTCCAAGAGTTTCATAGTGTCCGGTATTGCATTTAGATCTTCAATTATTTTGAGTTTATTTTTGTGTATGGCTGTAGGGAGTGTTCTAATTTCATTCTCTTACATGTAGCTGTCCAGTTTTCCCAGCACTATTTATTGAAGTGACTGTCTTTTCTCCACTGTATATTCTTGCCTCCTTTATCAAAGATAAGGTGACCATATGTGTGTGGGCTTATCTCTGGGCTTTCTATCCTGTTCCATTGATCTATATTTCTGTTTTTGTGCCAGTACCACAGTATCTTGATTACTGTAGCTTTGTAGTATAATCTGAAGTCAGGGAGCCTGATTCTTCTGGCTCCATTTTTCTTTCTCAAGATTGTTTTTGCTATTCAGGGTCTTTAGTTATTCCATACAAATTGTAAAATTTTTGTTCTAACTCTGAAAAATGCCATAATTTGATAGTGATTGTGTTGAATCTGTAGATTGCTTTGGGTAGTAGAGTCATTTTCACAATGTTGATTCTTCCAATCCTAGAACACAGTATATCTCACCATCTGTTTCTGTCATCTTTGATTTCTTTCATCAGTGTCTTACAGCTTGCTGAGTACAGGTGTTTTGCCTCCTTAGGTAGGTTTATTCCTAGTTATTTTATTCTATTTGTTGTGATGGTAAATGGGATTGTTTCCTTAATTTTTCTTTCTGATTTTCATTTTAGTGCACAAGAATGCAGATTTCTGTGCATTAGTTTTGTATCCTGTAAATTTACCAGATTCATTGATTAGCTGTAGTAGTTTTCTGGTGACATATTTAGGATTTTCTGTGTACAGTGTTATGCAATCTACAAACTTTGACAGATTACTTCTTTTTCAATGCAGATTCATTTTATTTCTTTTTCTTCTTTTATTGCTGTGGCTAGGACTTCCAAAACTCTGGTGAAGAAGAGTGGTGAGAGTAGACATCCTTGTCTTATTCCTGATCTTAGAGGAAAGACTTTCAGTTTTTCACCATTGAGAATGATGTTTGCTGTGGGTTTGTCATATATGGCCTTCATTATGTTGAGGTAGTTTCCCTCTATACACACTTTCTGGAGAGTTTTTATCATAAATTGGTGTTGAAATTTGTCAAAAGCTTTTTCTGCATCTATTGAGATGATCCTATGGTTTTTATTCTTCAATTTGTTAATATGGTGTATCACATTTATTGATTTGAGTATACTGAAGAATCCTTGTATCCCTGGAATAAATCCCACTTAATCATGGTGCTTGATCTTTTTAATATGTTGTTGGATTCTATTTGCTAGCATTTTGGTGAGGATTTTTGCATCTATGTTCATCAGTGATATTGGCCTGTAGTTTTCTTGTTTTGTGACATCTTTGTCTGGTTTTGGTGTCAGGGTGATGGTGTACTCATAGAACAATTTTGGGAGTGTTCCTCTCTCTGCAGTTTTTTGGAAGAATTTGAGAAGGATGGGTGTTAGCTCCTCTCTAAATGTTTGATAGAATTCGCCTATGAAGCCATCTGGTCCTGGGCTTTATTTTATTGCAAGATTTTTAATCACAGTTTCAATTTCATGATGTGATTGGAATGTTCATATTTTCTAATTCTTTATGGTTCAATATTGGAGAACTGTTCATTTAGCAGGATTTGTCCATTTCTTCCAGGTTGTCCATTTTATTGGCATATAGTAGTCTCTTATGATCCTTTGTATTTCTGCAGTGTCAAGTGTAATTTCTCCTTCTTCATTTTTAATTTTATTGATTTGAGTCCTTTCCCTTATTTTATTGATGAGTCTGGCTAAAGTTTTATCAATTTTGCTTATCTTCTCAAAGAACAAGCTTTTGGTTTTATTGATCTTTGCTATTGTTTTCTTCATTTATATTTCTATATTTCATTTATTCTGCTGATATTTATGATTTATTTCCTTCTAAACTTTGGGTGTTTTTGTTGTTGTTGTTCTTCTTCTTCTTTCTGTAGATGCTTTAGATGTAAGGTTAGATTATTTATTTGAAATTTTTCTTGTTTCTTGAGGTGAGATTGAATTGCTATAAACTTCCTTCTTAGAACTATTTTGCTGTATCCCATAGGTTTTGGGCCATCATGTTTTCATTGTCATTTGTTTCTATGTGTTTTTTTATTTTTTCAGTGATGTCTTGCATATTTAGTAGTAAATTGTTTAGCCTCAAAATGTTTGTGTTTTTTACAGCTTTATATCCTGTAACTGATTTCTAATCTCATAGTGTTGTGGTCAGAAAAGATACTTGATATGATTTCAAAATTTTTTTTTTGTTTTAATTTACTGAGGTTTGATTTGTGACCTGAGATGTGATCTGTCCTGGAGAATGTTCCATGTGCATTTGAGAAGGGTAATCTGCTGTTTTTGGATGGAATGTCCTATAAACATCAATTAAATCTATCTGCTCTATTGTGTCATTTAAGCTTGTGTTTCCTTATTAATTTTCTCTTTGAACGATCTGTCCATTGGTGTAAGTGAGGTGTTAAAGTCCCCTACTATTATTGTGTTATTGTCATTTTCCTCTTTTATAGCTGTTAGCATTTGCCTTATGTATTGAGGTGCTTCTATGTTGGGTGCATATAAATTTATTATTGTTATATTTTCTTGGCTTGATTTCTTGACCATAATGTAGTGTCCTTCCTGGTCTCTTGTGACATTCTTTATTTTAAAGTCTATTTTATCTGATATGAGTATTGCTACTCTTGCTTTCTTTTGATTTCCATTTGCAAGGAATATCTTTTCCCATCCCCTCACTTTCAGTCTGTATGTGTCCTTAGGTATGTAGTGGGTTTCTTGTAGACAGCATTTACAAGGGTCTTATTGTTGTATCCATTCAACGAGCCTGTGTCTTTTGGTTGGAGCATTTAACCCATTCACATTTAAGGTAATTATCTATATGTATGTTCCTATTACCATTTTCTTAATTGTTTTGGGTTTGTTTTTGTAGGTCCTTCTTTTAGGTTGTAAAGCTGTTTTGATGGTGCTGAATTCTCTTAGTTTTTGCTTGTCTATAAAGGTTTTTTTTCTCTGTTGAATCTAAATGATAGTAATCTTGGGTAATCTTGCTTGGTAAAGTAATCTTGGCTGTGGGTTTTTCTTTTTCTTCACTTTAAATATATCTTGCAACTCCCTGATGGCCTGTAGATTTTCTGTTGAAAAATCAGCTGTTAACCTTACAGGAATTCCCTTGTATATTATTTGTTGTTTTTCCCTTAATTGTTTTAATATTTTTTCTTTGTATTTAATTTTGTTAGTTTGAATAATATGTGTCTGGGTGTGTTTTTCCTTAGGTTTATCCTGTATGGGACTCTTTGCCCTTCCTGGACTTGGTTGGCTATTTCCTTTTCCATGTTAGGGAAGTTTTTTGCTATAATCTCTTCAAATATTTTCTCAGACCCTTTCTCTTTCTCTTCTTTTTCTAGGACATCTATAATTCTAATGTTGGTGCATTTAATGTCATCCCAGAGGTCTATGAAACTGTGCTCATTTCTTTTCATTCTTTTTTCTTTATTCTGTTCCTCAGCAGTTATTTACACCATTCTATCTTCCAGTTTACTTATTCATTCTTCTGCTTCAGTTATTTTGTGATTGATTTGTTCTTCTATATTTTTCATTTCAGTTATTGTGTTGTTCATCACTGTTTGTTCTTTATTTCTTCCAAGTCCTTGTCAAACATTTCTTGTAATTTCTCAATCTGTGCCTTCATTCTGAGATTTTGGATCATCTTTACTCTCATTACTCTGAATTCTTTTTCAGATAGGTTGCCTCTTTCCTCTTCATTTATTTGATCTTGGGAGTTTTTAACTTGCTCCTTCATCTGTAACATATTTTTTTGTTGTCTCATTTTTTTTGATGGGTGGGGCTGTGTTACTGTGTTGCTGGTTGTTTTGCCTGAGGCGTCCTGCACTGGAGTTTGCAGGCAGTTGGGTGGAGCCAGGTCTTAGTGATGAGATGAGGATCTCTGGGAGACCTCACTCTGATTAATATTCCCTGTGGTCTGAGATTCTCTGTTAGTCCAGTGGCTTAGACTCAGCACTGCCACCACAGGAGGTCAGTCCTGACTCCCAGCCTGGGAACCAAGACCCCACAAGCCATGCGGCATGGCAAAAAAAAAAAAAAAAAAAAAAAAAAAAAAAAAAAAAAAAAAAAAAAAAAAAAAAAAAAAAAAAAAAAAAAAAGCAACAATTAGAAAGGAGCAGAACAATAACAAAGAATAAAAAATTAAATTAAATTAAAAAATATATTAGAAAAAATAGAAGTGAAACAACAACAACAACACAAAACAGAATCACAACAGTTAAAAAAAAAAAAAAGTGGAAAAGTCCTTGACAGCAGGGTGGGTGAAAACGTGAGGAGCTTAAGCTCGGGACCCAGGGGCCAGATGTGGCCCCAGGGGTCAGCTGGTCCTATCCAAAGACCACACTCTGAGTGACACTGTATTAGTCATTGAATTCTCACAAATTCCCTAAGAGGTATTTATTATTTTTATTTTAATTCTCAGGAGAGAAATGTGGGCACAGGATGGTTAAGATAAACATAGCTGGTGAGGGGACAGACAGATCTTAAGTCAGAGAGTCTGACTCCAAAGCCCAAACTCTTAACCATGTGCAATGTAAGACTAATTTGGGGCAGTTTTAAATTTATTAAATATCCAGTGTTGTCAAAATGGAAGAAGAAAAAGCAAAAGAAAACAAACCCCCCAAAACAAAAAGAAACACAACACCTTAACAGAGAAAAATAATTTGCCCTTCACAGCCAGAAGTAATAGCAGTACTAATTTCAAAGACACTGAAGTATAGGCAATGAAGTTTTACTATTCTACAAACTGGTGAAGCTGGTAAAGAAAGAGACTATACTAGGCATTTGTCTTTGGGGAGTTCCAACATCTGAAATCCCTGTCTATTTGGAATGCAATCCTGCTAAGGATCTGAGTGGTCCGGAATCTTTCTTCTCAGCCTCTTTTGCATCAGAGCATGGGCAGGTGACCAGGGGTCAATGAGATAGATGTACATGCCTCTGCATCAGAGAGGAGCTAGTGACAAATGGGAGCAGTGGTTGAGGCTGGACCCATGTCCAGTGCAGAACCCTTGGCAGTGCTTTTGACATGTCTTGGATTCAGCAAGGAGGACAGTAGTCCTTCCCTCACATAGTTATGGGGTGTGGGTGGTGGGTGTAGCCTCTTTTGGATTCTGCAAATTTACAAGCCAGGTGTTTCCAACCTTCACTCTTCTGTCTGACATTTGTTCAATCATTTCCACTTTTGCTCATATCAGCCCTAATCTGCATCTGTGACTTGCTCTTAGGAGCCCTCACTAAGACAAAGACTGAATGCAAAGATAACATAAATCTTGATATTCAAAACAAATGATAGCCCCGGAAGAGTGAGGTGCTCTGGGTCACACATGAAAGAAAGTAAACGTTCCAGAAACACCATAAAAAATGGAATGAGGGGGCTTCCCTGGTGGCGCAGTGGTTGAGAATCTATCTGCTAATGCAGGGGACACGGGTTCAAGCCCTGGTCTGGGAAGATCCCACATGCTGAGGAGCAACTGGGCCGGTGAGCCACAACTACTGAGGTTGCGCGTCTGGAGCCTGTGCTCCGCAGCAAGAGAGGCCGCGATAGTGAGAGGCCTGTGCACCGCGATGAAGAATGGCCCCCGCTTGCCACAACTAGAGAAAGCCCTCACACAGAAACAAAGACCCAACACAGACAAAATAAATAAATTTATTAAAAAAAAAATGGAATGAGAATGAGGTTAATTATTCATTTTAAAATTAAATATTAATAATCAAGATTAATAAAATCTTACATTTATGGAATACATTTCCTACTTGAAGAGCCTCCAAGAGTCCATTTGAATTTATAAGCCAAGGTAATATATAGAACATAAAATCATTAATTAAAGCATGAAATTCATGAAATAAATACATGTCTAACCAGCAGGAAAAGAAAAAGATTACAGAAGCCTAATTAACATTCATCATTAACGAGTTTCAGGAAGTCACTGGCATTGAGTTGGTCGGTTCTGTCTACTGATGACTTTGTGATGTACAGTCACATCTGTGATGCCTTCTCCTCCTGTCCTGGGTCCCCAGAAACCTCTGTCAGGCTGTTTTCCCCCTTCAAACACTTGTTCATGGCTCAGTAGTCTCAAAACTTGGGGGTATGGAGTGGGGGCTGTGGAAATTAGTCCCTTATTTGGGCCAGGACTGAGGTTTATATGTGCTTCCATTGCAGTCCCATGGGAGGTAATACCCCGAAGCAGCAGAAGAGAGTTCTGTGTCCTGGGTGGGTGGCATCTCCAAAATATAAACCAATGACTTCCCCACCTACCACCGTCTATTTGGAATATGTTTCACATTTGCATTTTAATAGGCATTTTTATGTGTTTTCTCTTTTAGTTCTCATTAACAATGCTTTTTGAAAAAAAAAATCTTGTTACATCAATGAGCACTAAAGCTCAAAGAGATAAAGAAGTAACTCACTCAAGGTCATACAGTTTAAAATTGGAGGACTCAGAGTCCCAAACACACACTAAATTATGCTAGTCTGGCTCTGCCTGGATTTTAGACTTTAGCCCCAAAGGCATGATCCAGCTAGGGGAGTGACCATGGTGGAGAAGGACCACAGGCCTTCCTAGAGTTGGTGTCAGGAGTTTGTGTTGAGTTGGGGCTTCAGCCTCAACAGCAAAAGGAAAATGATGAATAGTGATAGCCTTGATCATATCCTATGATATTGCCCTATGACCAGTTAAGGTCAGGGACGTAAATCCCACAGACTTGGGCTTACGTCAAGTCTTCATCACAGATGTGCCAAATGATCTTTGCTAAATTATTTAACTTTTCTAAGCTGTTTTCCCATCTGTTAAAAAAAAAAAAAAAAAAAGGATCTAACAGTTCTTATAGTTCTTTTCTTCATAGAATGGTTGTGAGGACTTAGTGAAATCATGATGCATGGAAGGCATTTTGTACAGCACCATGTGGAATGGGTTATTGGATCCTAAAGTCTTGCAGCATAAGTACACTTGTTAACTTGATCTCATGAATTACTGTTCCTCTTCTATGTCTGTATAATTAAAAAGAGTTGATATGCTTTGTATTTAGGAGAGCCAAAGAAAGAATTTAGGTTTAGAAGAGAGAAGAGATTCCCAAGTTAGATTGGGTAGAGACACTGCCCAGAAAAGAGGAAACATGGCCAAGATCCCTGGGGTCTGGGGCAAAAAAAGAGGAAGATAGGCTAGCTGGATGCCGAGCAGTACTCTCTGTGGGGTTTCTTCACCATATACAATGTCAATTTCACAGGTTCTCAGCCATGGCTGCACATGGTATCACCTGGGACCCAGTCCAGAGATCCTGGCTTCATTGGTCTGGGTGAAGCCTGGGTTTCAGAAGTTGTTGAAGTTGTTGCTGCTGATAATCCCACTTGAAGCAAAGTATCTGATTGGGTGTCACATTTGCATGTCTCTCTCCTTCTCAGACTCTCCAGGTGTCTGTTATGAAATCATCGTGGCTCTCTTTACTTCCAGTCTTGCACTCCCACTCACACTTTCTGAGGTCTTCACAATATCAAAAAATTTCATTCACTTCCCTTTTCTTATCCTTTCAAGTTTGTAACAGAATGCGACTGTCCTAGCTTAGACATGTAGGTGGGTCACAGTTGCTTTGACTCTTGTTCTGCATCACTCTGGGCAGCTCCATGACCATCAAGCAGGAACAGACCACATGTCCTGTACCTCACCTGGCCTGTCCCATTTGTTAATGAGGACCGTAAGTCCCTCAAGGCAGGAAGGGAGTCCTGGTTATCTTCTCAATCCCAGCCCTGAACAGAGGCAGTGAGAGCCTTGTGGAAGCAAGTGTGAACCAAAGACAATTTAGGAAGTAAAACTGGGACATGTTAAATTGACTGATTGTATATGCTCAAAATGTCAAAATTATGAAAATTTTCTTGGCAAAACATGATGAGCATGTGCATTGAGCAATTTTTTTCTGAATCTCTCCTCCACCTCCCTCCATCTTGGTTGAATTCAGCTGTGCCTTGGAGGAGCTGCTCTAGTACTGATATAACCTAGCTGAGATAATAAATTCACCCTATTACATCCATACATGGCCCCAGACCCTGGCAGGCCACAATATTAGGGTAAGAGTGAATTTCCTTCAAGAAGCTCTTTTTAAGAATATATATATGTATAACTGATTCCCTTTGCTTAACAGCAGAAATTAACACAACATTGTAAATCAACTATACTTTCAATAATTTTTTTTTTAAAGCTCTTTTTATATAGTGAGTGCTTGGTAAATGTGTTACTGTTAGCTGGCTGACAGGGCATTTCTAATATTATTGTGTAAGCCAGATACTGTATGCATGACCTTCTGAAGAGGGAAATCATGTTGAAATGGAAACAAAAACAAAACACCACTGTCAACCTTACCACATAAACCCTCCATTAGGACCTGATTAGATTTTCAGACCTGAAAATGTATGACTCTCCTAGGGATACATGTTACCTGAAATACTTTGAATTCTTTTTCCCTGAAAAAGGGATCATATATATTTTAGCCATCATTTTCCTGCAAAGTCAGGGATAGTAGAGATTAAGGGAAAAGAAGGAGCAGATAATTTTATCAGAATTAAAAGACATCCTCTTTGCTTTCTGTTTGTTTTCTGTGCTTTACCAGGGAGCAAGGTCCCAGATGGTTTTGCATTCATCTTTTCCTTATTGTCATCAACTGCACAGACTTGACTGGAGAAGGCACAGAAAAGGTGATCATTTTCCTATAATAAACATCCAACCAGCATAAGCCATCCAAATGCAAAGGGAGTTTTGAATGTGACCTTACGGGAAATGAAGAAAAGTCAGCTTAAGGTCAACTGAAATGCCTTGTTCTTTTCCTCCAGACTTTTTGTTTATTTCTTCTCCCCTTTGGGACTTCCTGCAAGTTGTTGTGGCCATTTCTTCTACAATTTCATGACTTTTTGCTTAGAACTTATGCAATGAAATGCCACTTCTGTAATTTAAAAACAATACCACATTGCTTTGTGTGTTGTAGACTTCCCCCAGGGAGAGCGGACCTGAACTGGTCTGGGTGTGCAAGACTGACTTTTGCCCCACAGAGAGCATGCAGTCACCCTGCAGGAGTGATGAATGGCACCATGGCTTCCAAATGGAGTTTGTGTCCTTCTGCTTGTCCAGGGAACCAGCCTTTCTTCTAGTCTAAGCTACAGCATCTCTCATTAATGACAAATGGGCAAGAGAGAAAAGCTCCCCAAACTCTGGGAATGTGTCTTTTATCTGTACCTTGAACATACCAGATCAGCCTGTAACAGATAGGTTAGGGGGTCCCTGGAGAAAGAGAACCAGGAAAGGCTTTCTCCATGTGAGAGAACCCATTTTGGCCTAAGCCATTTTGTGATATAAGCCTTACTGCAATACTTGCCCTTGAACAGGTCTTAGTAATTAATGGTATTAAGGGAGGGAATGCAGAAAAAAGGGAGGAGCAGTCAAACAATAGTGCAGCCTTTGGGCAGGGTCCTGGTGCCTCAAGGGATATACATAATAATATACCTTTGAGTTCTGCAGGAACTAAAGCCCCCACCCAGGTTGCGGATGGAATGATGATGTTGACCTTCCTGACTTCAGTCAACTAAAACTTGGACTCTGTCGACCTAGACCCCAATTCTATGCTGAATTCTCCTCTGCTCAAGCCCCTTCATGAATATGCATGTGCCCTTAGCTTAAAATGTTCCCAATTTTGGACTTTCCTGGTGGCACAGTTGTTAAGAATCAGCCTGCCAATGCAGGGGACACGGTTTTGAGCCCTGGTCTGGGAAGATCCCACATGCCGAGGAGCAACTAAGCCCGTGTGCCACAACTACTGAGCCTGCGCTCTAGATCCTGTGAGCCACACCTCCTGAGCTCATGTGCCACAACTACTGAAGTCCACACACCTAGAGCCCATGCTCCGCAAAAAGAGAAGCCATAGCAATGAGAAGCCCATTCACTGCAATAAAGAGTAGCCCCCACGCACTGCAACTAGAGAAAGCCAGTGTGCAGCAGTGAAGACTCAATATAGCCACAATAAATAAATTAAATAAATAAAACTTTCCCAATTGTACTGGTGGGGTGACACTGCTTTGGGAAAGATCCTCAGTGTTCTCTTTACTTGCTGCAAGTAATAATAAATCCTTTCTTCTCCTGAGCTATGGCTTGGTTGTTTCTATTGGCTTATCATCCACCAAGAGGCAAACCCAGTTTTCAGGTAACAACTCCTGCATCAGGGCCTTTGTACTAGCTCTTCCTCTCTGCAGAATATTGTCCTTCAGATGATATTATGTCTGCTTCTTTCTAGCACATGGGTTTCCTATTAAATGCCTTCTCTTTAATGCATCTGAATTGCACACTCTAAGCCCCCTTACTAATACACATCCTGAAGTTGTATTATTCATAACACCTAACACCACACAAAGTCATCTGTCATTATGTATTCATTTCCTCATTTATTTTCAGTTGCTTCCACTCACAGTATTAGGTCAATGAGTGCAGGGACTTGGGTTTCTTCCCAGCTCCATTTGTAGCACCTAGAACAGGGCTGACACAGAGTAAACACCTTCCAAGACAGAACCAGAGTAGGAGGATGTGAAGAGTAGAGACCAGCAAATACACTGGAGCCAGAAAAAAAATTAGTTTGAATGCAGGATCACAGTATGTTTGATCTTGAGTAGAATATTTAAATTCTTCGGACTTCAGTCCTTCCATCTGGAAAAAGAACACCTAACTTGGGGGAAGAGGGGTAGAACTTGTGGGTGGCAGCCGAGTCACAAAAACAATGTTTCTGGTTGTCTTTTCTGGATTCTGTGTATATACAGGCTTGTAGGTTGTAGTTACCTTCAGAAAACGCATTACCACAAAGTTAGCTGGTGGTTTTGCTGCTGACAATTAGGTGAAATTATGTATGAAATGATTCTAACAGAATACCTAATGAGTTAGCAGTCAATGAGTATTATTTTCTTTACTCCATGAAACACTACATAAAAGGTACTATTTCCCTGACTTTTTCTAGACAAGACAGACACCAATGAACAGCTAAGTGAGAGCTGCCATTTTCACATTTGTGCAAAGAGGTGAAGGGTAGAGGGAATTCAGGTGAGAAAGGTAGAGAATAGACCTTAATATTATTGGCAGCATCAGGAAGGCAATGGATAAAGGAGAGATGCTGTAAGGTCGTCCTGTATCCCTGAATTCTTCTTTCTCAAAGAAGACAAGGGTAATAAAAATAGACTGTGCCCATTGTAAATGGTCCTTAGCTGTGTACCAAAAATCAACCCTCTTTGCTGTACCAAGTATCACACTAGATTATTATAGATGTTGGGGTTAGAAAGCACCTCAAGAAATCATCTAGCCCAAGTCCTATAAGGACAGCATTGGGTACCAAAGGAGAACAGACTTTGGAGTCAGTGAACTACATCTGAATCCTGGATGTTTTCCTTACACCTTGTTCACCTTGGATAAGCTACTCAATTCATATGAATCCTGTTTTGTCATCTTCAAATTGTTGTTAATAACACCTAACCTAAAGATTAATGTAAAGAGTAAATAAAATAGTTTGGGTAAATACATCTAGCACAAGGTCCTCCTATAATACAGCTTCAAAACCAGGGAGTTATTACCACTCTAGCAGATAAACGACTGCATTTTACCATGTTTTATTGTGTTCTATTGTACGTTTTACAAAACAGCAACTGAAGTCAAGATGTTAACTGATTTGCTCTAGGTCACATGGTCCAGTAGAAAAGGAGCTAAAGCCACTTCCACTTTCAGCATTGCCTGTGGCTCCCTACAGAGCAAGGATTTGGGGATATCTAAGGGCTTGATCAAGTTCTCCATGTTTAGTGACCTATAGGGTCTTTTGTGCCTTGCCTGTCAATCAGCAAGTCTATGAAAATTTAATGAACTCTCAAGGTTTGACAAGATGCTGAAAGATATTGAATAGACAAATGGTCCAGTTGGGCCTATTAAAAAAAGATCATTTTTGCAAAAGAACACATCATTAATTTGTAACCCAAATAACAAGATTGGTTTAAGGGTACATATATCAGAGCAAAGAATGCCCCACCACCACACACACAAAAATCTGGTTTCTTGATCTTGTAGTTCTCTGTCTGATTCTTTAAATTTTGGTAGATGGGTAAATGGCAGAGGATTCATGCAGAAATGGCTGGAGGCCACCAGGCATCATGTTTGTGACGGGAGAATGCCTTGTGTAAACACAGAGGTTAGAAGTTTACCCCTTGACTTCTGTAACCAGAAACTTCCATGAACAGTGGCAGATCCAAGTGAAGGATGTTAAATACTGAAAAAGAAAAAAAAAAAGACAGTGAGGTAGAGGGTGTTTCTGCACAATACACCACCATCTGATTAAATTCTCTTCTATCAGAGAAAGTTTATTGCAGTTTCCTAGATGCTTTTGATTATAGCTTCACCTTTTCATAACCTCAGAGAAGATCCTCCCAAGTTTATCTTGTTGTTGTGATCTTTAATATCCAGGATCTCGTAGTTCTATATTATAGTCTTGGCCACAAGGAGAAACTAACCACTATTTTTTTCTTCATCCTCAAATGCTTTTCTCTCCCACTTAGTATAGTGGTGTGAATGGACATGTCTTAAATTCAATCACCCTGTGTGAATGTCTCTTGAAATAGAATATTGTCCAAATTTGAAGCTGAATTTGGCCTCTCTACCCTGACACCAAATTAAATCTCAGAGACAGAGTTTTGGGTGAAGTAGAAAAGAATAGCTTTATTGCTTTGCAAGGCAAAGGAGCCCACAGTAGGCCAATGCCCTCAAAGCTGTGTGTTCCGACCTGGAGCGGGTAGTGAGGAGTTTTATAGCAATGGTTCAAGGAGGAAGGTGTGATCAGCTCATGGACATTCTTCTGACTGGTTGGTGGTGAGGTAATTAGGAGTCAACATCATAAGACTTCTGGTTCCAACTTGTTTGGGGTCTATGTGCTTGTGGACAGAATACAGTTAAGTTCTCCCATCCAGTGGGGTTTTCAGTGTCTGCAAAACAACTCAAATATATTGTTATGTGTATCCCTTCAGGGGGAACCATGACCCTGCCCCAAGGCTGCACTATTGTTTCTTGACTGCTCCTCCCTTGTCTCTGCATCCCCTCCCCTCCTTGATTAGGAGCTGTTTGAACCTGCTCTTTGGAACTCAGGGAAGGGGAAACAAAGCAGTTTTTGTACCCAGGAGTCCAACAATGTGCAACTCAGTCTCAAGAAAGATAAATTGCATAGATTATCATTATGCTGGGTTGAATAGAATCCCTCTACCCCCATTCACTT
>NW_006783631.1:7375698-7394523 GCF_000442215.2 Lipotes vexillifer | reverse complement strand
AGCAGGAATCTCAGAATATAACTATATTTGGAAGTAGAGTCTTTGCAGATATTCGTTAAGTTAAAAGATGGATTATGTTGGGCCCTAATACAATGATTGATAAGAAGAAAGAAATGGAGACACATAAAAACATAGAGGAGAGTGCCATGTGAAGATGGAGACAGAGATTGGAGTAAAGTGTCTGCACGTTAAAGAATCCACCAGAAGCTAGAAGTGGTAGGAAATGATTCTTTGCTGGAAGCTACAGAAGAAGCATGGCTCTGCCAATGCTACAATTTTGATTGTTAGGTTCCAGAATTGTGAAAGAATAAATTTCCATTGTTGTAAGCTACATAGTTTGTGGTACTTTTTTATGGCAGCCAAATAAAACCAAGAGCCATCTGTAGGGTGAAAGGGAATATTATACAGGCAGTTAGGCATTGAGGGTGATGCTTTTATCAATACTTTTTAAAATAATTTATTTTATTGGAGTATAGTTGGTTTACAATATTGTGTTAGTTTCTGCTGTACAGCAAAGTGATACAGTTATGCATATATTTATATTCTTTTTCATATTCTTTTCCATTATGGTTTATCACAGGATATTGAATATTGTTCCCTGTCTTATACCATAGGACATTGTCCTTTATCTATTCTCTGTATGATAGTTTTCATCTGCTAATCCCAAATTCCCAACCCATCCCTCCTCTACCTTGCCTTCCCCTGGCAACTACAAGTCTGTTCTCTATTTATGTGAGTCTATCAATACTTTTAAAATTGGGAACAGAATGCCACTAAAACATAGATAGAGATGGCAAATTTTCATGGCATCTCAAGAGAAAGAGATAAACCAGCAGTCATAAGCAACTTAGACCTTATAAAACACTTTCTTTTAGGGGAGATAGCACTGGATTATTAAGCCTCACCATCTCTTGGATGAAAGTCATTTTAAAGTATCTCTCTCTTTACCTCTGCTTTAATTTCATATTTCACAAGCCCTAGTATAGGAGACACAAACACCCTTGTCAATAGAAAGGGCTATTGACACATTAATAGTATATTAGCAAACTGACAAACTGACATTTTAGAACTATTTTCTCTAGGTTCTCATGGAGTCAAGTTACAAGTCTAGTAAAAAAAAGGGCAAGATTCTAAACTGTGAAGGATGTAACAGGGAGTAAGCTCCTGTCAAGGCAGGGATATCAGCTATATTCTAAGCGAAGTAAACACTTGTTGAAATATTATGAGTTCAACTCCTCCAGAAAATTTTATATGCCCCCTCACGATACATCCACATCTAATTGCAAATGCCTGAAATTCCTTCACACGTTATTTCTCAAATTTGCCTGCACAATGGAATCAGCTGGGGAGCTTTTTTTTTTTTTTTTTTTCTTGCGTTATGCGGGCCTCTCACTGTTGTGGCCTCTCCCATTTGCAGAGCACAAGCTCCGTACGCGCAGGCTCAGCAGCCATGGCTCACGGGCCCAGCCGCTCCGCGGCACGTGGGATGTTCCCGAAACGGGGCACGAACCCGCGCCTCCTGCATCGGCAGGCGGACTCTCAAGCACTGCGCCACCAGGGAAGCCCAGCTGGGGAGCTTTAACCATGTGTATACTTGAATTTCATCCTTAGAGACTCTGATGTATTTGCTGGACACCAAGATTCTTAAAGCCTTTGGTGTGTGGGGCTGGCAGAGAAAACACATAGCAGACAAATTTCTCTCACTGTAGAACTTTTCCAGAAATAAGTAAGTTCTTTACCTGTCCCTGCAGAAATATTATTTAAACTAAACTTTGGGTTCCTGCATAGATAAATGTCTGAAAGAGATTGTTTACCATTCAGTCAAGTCTGCTGTCATCAAGGGAAACAGCCTGTCTGAAAATCCAGTACTGAGTCTATGGAAAATTCTAGAAATTTCTCCTCCCCACCCTACCACGGGTCTTTCAGCCAGTGACTATGCCTTTCGATATGGATAGAGTGGGGCAGACAAAAAGCATCTGAAATGGTACAAGGAGATGCATATGCATGATTCGTATGAAAGTAGTTTCTACAGTGAGAGAATAAGAGAGCAAATAAGTCCCTCATTTCACACCAAGACTGAGCTGAGTTGCAGCTGGAAAGGGGAGAACAGCCTGGATTTATTCATGTCCAATCTCATGCAGAGATGGTTCCATTCATCTGAAATCAGACAGTAATGACACCATCCGTGCTCTCCTGGATTTCTGGAATTCTGCAGGCCATGTAAAACTTTCCTTACATAGTGCACAGAAAGCAAGACTCAACCACTTCCCAGGGCTGACTTAAATGCTGCACTCATTGCCTATGGATCACTGCTTAAAACAATAAGATACAATTTTCCACAGACTAACCACTAAAAAGAAGTGAAGCTTTTTATTTCCTGCCTAAGATGAGTGTAGACTGGAGGGCAGAGTGTTCTGTGGGGAAGGTAGGCACCTTGATAGGATTGGAAAGTGATTTTCTGAAGCACATTATTTAGGCTCTGTCTCCATAGTATACTGTTTTTTTGTTAATTCAAGTCTGGGGAGAACTGACATTTCTAAAAATTCCTGTAGAATAAAATGAACATTTCTTAAGATAAAGGACAGAAAAACAAAAGCACTGCAATTTCATTTCCCCTGCAGAGTCCTAAGTCTTTAAATCATTTTGCCCTTACGTGAATTAACTCTTCTTTCTACAGGGATCCTGAGAGTAGCAGCTGTCATTCTCTCTCAGAAGGGTTAACAGCTAACGTATTGTAAAATCATGAAAGAAAATACGTTGGTTTACTACAATTTAAGACTTTGCTCCATATCTTTGAATATGTGAAGTAGCTGACTGACCATATTTATTTGAGGGGCTTTGAGGGAAGAAGTAAGCATCTGAATGAACTTATTTACAAAACAGAAATAGATTCACAGACATAGAAAACAAATGTATGGTTACCAAAGGGGATGGGGGAAGTAGGGATAAACTAGGAGGTTGGGATTAACATATACACACTATCGTATATAAAATAGATAACCAACAAGGACCTACTATATAGCACAGGGAACTATAATCAATATTTTGTAATAACCTATAAGAGAAAAGAATCTGAAAAAAATATATATATATATGACTGAATCACTGTGCTGTACAACTGAAACTAACATGACACTGTAAATCAATTATACTTCAATAAAAAATAAAATAAATAAAAGAAAGAAAGAGTCTGGGAGGTAGTGGCATATCTCATTTGTTAAAACATGGAGTACTCAATACATATTTTGTGGGGGAGGGGGGGAGAAGAAAAAAAAAGAAGTGAGAAAGTGAAGGAAAGCAAGAGGAGAGGAAAGTCAGGAAAGAGCTTGAGCAACCTGACATTATAAATGAGAAATCTGAGTTTGAACCCAGCCAAAAGTTAAGGCAATTAGTCCCGGGTGTGTAAATCCGAAGGGGTTGTACTCTGTCCCACCCTGGAGGCTTCCAGGTACTCCTTCAGGTAGAACCTGATTCTTAGACATGATTAGTCTTGGATTAAATGCTAAAAGTTAAGTGAGGAAACTGGCCCTGACTGGGGAGTGAGGAGGGAAGCAGATGTGTTTCTCCTGAAAGGAAGTCCATAACACTGTATCAGATCAAATAAGGGGAACACGAAATTCCAAAGGGAAAAGTCAATGCACTCATTTGACACACTCCCCCTTCTTCTTTCCCTGCCATTACCACATCTAATTGGATGGATAACCAAACTTCTTCAGGTTTTTCAACATGGAAACCTAAGACAAGTTGGAATATCATAGATGATTTATGTACACATCACTCTTCATGTCCCCAACAAATTTGAGGAATTTGAAATCACTTACAAAGTCTGTAGAACGTTTACATATTTGATAAGTAAATCATGGAGTACTGTAATAAGAAAAGAAAACATTTCCATCTATTTTAATGCATGCATAGAGTTCATCTTATTGACATGTTTAAATGATCACATTTATCCTTGATTAAAAATAGACACAGAGTTTCAACTCTGAAAGTTTACTCAAAGTTACTATTTTATTGGAAGATATAAAGGAAAGTCTAAAAATCCTACTTATTAGTAACAAGAGATTCAAGTTGCAAAGCCAAGTGCCTTAATTGAGTTAGCAACCTGTATCACATATTTCTAATTTTTTATAAAAACAAATAAAAACAGTAAGCAGATAATGAACTCTAAGGGGATTTGAGAGAAAACAATTGGAAATATTTTCAGCTTCCAAGAGAAATCATATATCTATAAATGGGTACATGGGAAGTATATGTTTTCCTGAAAGCACATCTGTTTTATGTGAAGAGAATTGCTAGCACACTTATATTTCCATAAATAAAATGTAAACTGCAATATTTTACACTCAGAATGGCACAAAAGAACGATCTTAAATTACTCCGTGGATAGGGATTAAATTGATAGTTTTCCTAGGCTTACTTCTCCCCAATTCCAGAGTAATTATGTCTGAGTTAGTGAGATTACAATAGAGAGAGGCAGTGTTGAAATACAGAGACATATACACGATATTCCACAGAAATCTTGGGGTCATGATGGAGAATACAATTCTTCCAGCCAACATTTTCCTACTCATTGAAAGTCATGACCAAACACTTCTTCCTGTGACAATGGCTCTCTCTCTCTCTCTCTCTCTCGCTCTCTCTCTCTCTCTTTCTCTCTCTCTCTCACACACACACATACACACAGAAACGCACACGTGATGATCCAACCCCCACTTATACAAAGCAGTAATTCTCCTCTGCTCCAGCTTAATAGGTCAACCCTAAGGCCCTTTCCCCTTTTATTCCTGAAGAACTAAGGGTCAAACCTTTGTACACTGCTTCTAAATGGTTGTTGAACCCCCATTTAATCAGTTAATATACTAGACTTCAATTGATAATACATTTTGGAGACTAATGTTCTTTAATTCAGAAAGGTAGCTTAAGCTACACTTCAAGTTAACTATGTGATAGTTAACTTGAAACATGAAGGTCACTCACAGAGCTGCTGTGGAAAGGTTGAGGCTGAGGGGATGTGTGATGATAACCCACAGGAACAGAGGAAATGTGGTGGTCTCCATATACCTTCCCACATGGGAACTTGTTTTCGGAATTGACCTGAGTAGGAAATGCAAATTCCCACATGAATGTTTGAAAGCCTCTTTTGCTACAACCAGCCAGAAACCATCACACAAGAGGACAGCTTACATGGGCTGAACCAAAGTTACAGGGAATCTTATTAGCAAAAACAAATTCTCTTAGAAATTCAAACAAAAACAAAGAATGATCAACCAATCATAAGAGACTTAACACAAGAGAGTGAAAAATTGTATTGTCCATAACTGTGAGACAAAAGTGAAGCAAAATGAGCATGAGAAAAGGCTTTGGAAAGGCAGGAACACAGAATATTTAAGTGGGATTTCTTGCTCTTATCTGTTTCTTAGGAAGGATACACTAAAGTTTGTATGAGAACTATGTCCCTTGTCGTTTATTTAGGATATCTGTGCATAATTTATTCTGAAATGTGGGTTCTTACACTTCCAATAAAACCTTGCTATCTTTTTAAGGTACTGAGTTTTCTGATATTGTTAGAGATGGGTGCTTGGACTACCTCTGACTACCAGAGTAAATGTTCTGCTCTCCAGAATTGGTGAACCAAATAATCAGTCTTTTTTTAACAATTGTGCTTCAGTAATATTTCTATCACAGTATATGAAAAGCTTCCATGCCTCTTTCTAATGGATTTCCTAATCCCTACTTTTCTTTCAAAACATTTCAGACAAAACCATTTCCTGTTTTACACCCTTAGACCAAGATCTATAAATGACCAAAGTGTTCTAGAAGTCTAGTGATAAATTTGTAGTCACGTCACACTTTGAGATTTGGGGAAAGTTATTTAACCAGTAAACCTCCATTTCTCTGCATTAAAAGAGGTATTATTAAAGACTTTGTGGAGTTGCTAGAAGGATTAAGCAAATCACAATGTCATCTGCTGCACTATTAGTTTTGTCTTATTACAATTCTTGGTGTATCAGAGTATCTCTGCAACAGAAAGAAAAATCAAATGCTAAAAAAGCCAGTGACTGGAATTTGAAGGCTTGTTTTTTGTTTTTGTTTTTTTTTTCTATTTCTGATCTTGTGAGTCTTTTTTTTAACATCTTTTTGGAGTATAATTGCTTTACAATTATGTGTTAGTTTCTGCTTTGTAACAAAGTGAATCATCTATACATATACATATATCCCCATATATCCTCCCTCTTGCATCTCCCTCCTACCTTCCTTATCCCACCCTTCTAGGTGGTCACAAAACACCGAGCTGATCTCCCTGTGCTATGCATCTGCTTCCCACTAGCTATCTATTTTAGATTTGATAGTATTTATAAGTCCATGACACTCTCTCACTTCGTCCCAGCTTACCTTTTCCCCACCCTGTGTCCTCAAGTGAATTCTCTACGTTTGCATGTTTATTCCTGTCCTGTCCATAGGTTCTTCACAACCTATTTTTTTTTAAGATTCTATATATATATGTGTTAGCATATGCTATTTGTTTTTCTCTTTCTGACTTACTTCATGCTGCATGAGAGACTCTAAGTCCATCCACTTCACTACAAATAATTCAATTTCATTTCCTTTTATGTCTGAGTAATATTTCATTGTATACATGTGCCACATCTTCTTTATCCATTCACCTGCTGATGGACACTTAGGTTGCTTCCATGTCTGGCTATTGTAAATAGTGCTGCAATGAACACTGTGGTACATGATTCTTTTTGAATTATGGTTTTCTCAGGGTATATGCCCAGTAGTGGGATTGCTGGGTCGTATGGTAGTTCTCTTTTTGGTTTTCTAAGGAACCTCCATACTGTTCTCCAATAGTGGCTGTATCAATTTACATTCCCACCAACAGTGCAAGAGGGTTCCCTTTTCTCCACAACCTCTCCAACATTTATTGTTTGTAGATATTTTGATGATGGCCATTCTGACTGGTGTGAGGTGATACCTCAATGTAGATTTGATTTGCATTACTCTAATGATTAGTGATGCTGAGCATTCTTTCATGTTTTTGTTGGCAATCTGTATATCTTCTTTGGAGAAATGTCTATTTAGTTCTTCTGTCCATTTTTGAACTGGGTTGTTTTTTGACACTGAGCTGCATGAGCTGCTTGTAAATTTTGCAGGTTAATCCTTCATCAGTTGCTTCATTAGCAAATATTTTCTCCCATTCTGAGGGTTGTTTTTTCATCTTGTTTATCATTTCCTTTGCTGTGCAAAAGCTTTTATGTTTCATTAGGTACAATTTGCTTATTTTTCCTTTTACTTCCATTTTTCTGGGAGGTGGGTCAAAAAGGATCTTGCTGAATTTTATGTCATAGAGTGTTCTGCCTATGTTTTCCTCTAAGAGTTTTATAGTGTCTGGCCTTATATTTAGGTCTTTAATCCATTTTGCCTTTATTTTTGTGTATGGTGTTAGGGAGTGTTCTAATTTCATTCTTTTACATGTAGCTGTCCAGTTTTCCCAGCACCACTTTTTGAAGAGGCTGTCTTTCCTCCATTGTATATTCCTGCCTCCTTTATCAAAACTAAGGTGACCATATGTTTGTGGGTTTATCTCTGAACTTTCTGTCCTGTTCCATTGATCTATATTTTTGTTTCTGTGCCAGTACCATACTGTCTTGATTACTGTAGCTTTGCAGTATAGTCTGAAGTCACGGAGCCTGATTCCTCCAGCTCCATTTTTCTTTATCAAGATTGCTTTGGCTATTCGGAGTCTTCAGTGTTTCCATACAAATTGTGAAAGTTTTTGTTCTAGTTCTGTGAAAAATGCCATTGGTAGTTTGATACAGATTGCACTGAATCTGTAGATTGCTTTGGGTAGTAGAGTCATTTTCACAATGTTGATTCTTCTGATCCAAGAACATGGTATATCTCTCCATCTGTTTGTAGCATCTTTAATTTCTTTCATCAGTGTCTTATAGTTTTCTGCATACAGGTCGTTCGTCTCCTTAGGTAGGTTTATTCCTAGATATTTTATTCTTTTTGTTGCAGTGGTAAATGGGAGTGTTTCCTTAATTTCTGCTTTAGATTTTTCATCATTAGTGTATAGGAATGCAAGAGATTTCTGTGCATTAATTTTGTATCCTGCTACTTTACCAAATTAATTGATTAGCTGTAGTAGTTTTCTGGTAGCATACTTAGGATTCTCTATGTGTAGTATCATGTCATCTGCAAAGAGTGACAGCTTTACTTCTTATTTTCCAATTTGGATTCCTTTTATTTCTTTTTCTTCTCTGATTGCTGTGAGTAAAATGTCCCAAACTATGTTGAATAATAGTGGTGAGAGTGGACAACCTTGTCTTGTTCCTGATCATAGAGGAAATGGTTTCAGTTTTTCACCATTGAGAACGATGTTGGCTGTGGGTTTGCCATATACGGCCTTTATTATGGTGAGGTAAATTCCCTCTATGCCTACTTTCTGGAGGAGTTATATCATAAATGGTGTTGAATTTTGTCAAAAGCTTTTTCTGCAACTATTTAGATGATCATATGCTTTTTATCCTTCATTTTGTTAATATGGCATATCACATTGATTGATTTGTGTATACTGAAGAATCCTTGCACTCCTGGGATAAATCCCACTTGATCATGGTGTATGATCCTTTTAATGTGCTGTTGGATTGTTTGTTAGTATTTTGTTGAGGATTTTTGCATCTATGTTCATTAGTGATATTGGTCTGTTTCTTTCTTTGTGACATCTTTGTCTGTTTTTGGTATGAGGGTGATGGTGGCCTTGTAGAATGAGTTTGGGAGTATTCCTCCCTCTGCTATATTTTGGAAGAGTTTGGGAAGGATAGCTGTTAGCTTTTCTCTAAATGTTTGATAGAGTTCACCTGTGATGCCATCTGGTCCTGGACTTTTGTTTGTTGGAAGATTTTTAATCACAGTCTCAATTTCTCTGCTTGTGATTGGTCTGTTTATATTTTCTATTTCTTCATGGTTCAGTCTCAGAAGGTTGTGTTTTTCTAAGAATTTGTCCGTTTCTTCCAGGTTGTCCATTTTGTTGACATATAGTTGCTTGTAGTAATCTCTCATGATCCTTTTTATTTCTGCAGTTTCAGTTGCTACTTCTACTTTTTCATTTCTAATTCTATTGATTTGAGTCTTCTCCCTGCTTTTTTTGATAAGTCTGGCTAAAGGTTTATCAATTTTGTTTACCTTCTCAAAGAACCAGCTTTTAGCCCTATTGATGTTTCCTATTGTTTCTTTCATTTCTTTTCAATTTATTTCTGATTTGATATTTATGATTTCTTTTCTTCTGTTAACTTTGGGGTTTTTTGCTGTTGTTCTTCTTCTTCTTTCTTTAATTGCTTTAGGTGTAGAGTTAGGTTGTTTATTTGTGATGTTTCTTGTTTCTTGAGGTAGGATTGTATTGCTCTAAACTTCCCTCTTAGAATTGCTTTCACTGCATCCATAGGCTTTGGGTCATCATATTTTCATTGTCATTTGTTTCTAGGTATATTTTGATTTACTCTTTGATTTCTTCAGTGATCACTTCATTATTAAGTAGTGTATTGTTTAACCTCCATGTGTTTGTATTTTTTACAGATTTTTTCCTGTAATTGATATCTAGTCTCATAGCATTGTGGTCGGAAAAGATACTTGATAGAATTTCAATTTTCTTAAATTAACAAGGCTTGATTTGTGTCCCAAGATATGACTTATCCTGGAGAATGTTCCATGAGCACTTGAGAAGAGTGTGTATTCTGTTGTTTTGGGGTGGAATGTCCTATAAATATCAATTAAGTCCATCTTGTTTAATGTACCATTTAAAGCTTGTGTTTCTTTATTTATTTTCATTTTGGATGATCTGTCCATTGGTGAAAGTGAGGTGTTAAATTCCCATACTATGATTGTGTTAGTTTCAATTTCCTCTTTTATGGCTGTTAGCATTTGCCTTATGTATGGAGGTACTCGTACTGATCTTGTGAGTCTTACCTCTTATCTGGAAATGTGATTTACCACAGAAAGTGATTTATCTGTTGGGTGCTGGTATTTCCTCCAATGATGCTATTGAAAGTACATAACACCTGCCTGAATGGCATTCTCTTAATACCTTGTGCTGTGTTATCTTCATCAGCCTCACCTGTCCTGCTGGCTAATGTGGGACTTTGGGAATCTCAGGTCTTCTCTAGCTGAAGTCTCCTCAGGTGCCATAGAAGGAGATTTTAGAGTCTTTCTAAGAGTTAAGCATAAAGCATTATAAAATGAATTGCAGGTTTAAGGGGAAATTTTCTATGTAGATTAATGTTACTCATCAGAACTGTAATGTGTTTGCTTCCTTTTTATCTAATGAAACATGAGAAGGTATATTTTCCTTCTAATTCCACTCGAAAATAGTTCTAAATTTTTACTGTGGCTATTGTTATTGATGATTGTCAGCAAATTATAGTATTATATTATTATTATTTATATATACTTATATATTATATATAACATATACTTATATATTTATATATAAAACATAATTATTTTAGTTAATAAAATTTAGTTAATAAAAAGTGGGGCCTCCCTGGTGACGCAGTGGTTGAGAGTCCGCCTGCCGATGCAGGGGATATGGGTTCGTGCCCCGGTCCGGGAGGATCCCACATGCCGCGGAGCAGCTGGGCCCGTGAGCCATGGGCGCTGAGCTTGCGCGTCCGGCAACAGGAAAGGCCACGACAGTGAGAGGCCCACATATCGCAAAAAAAAAAAAAAAAGTGAATGACTTATCTAATATTATTTGCATAATATCTTACTCACTGGATTACCTATTCAAGAGTTGTTGAAATAAACCTCAAAAATTGATGCCATGACATTGACATTAAAATTTACTCTGTCTCCAAGTTATGTAAACTGTTCAGAAGTTTGGAGAAATAAAGGTCAGACATCACTTTCAAAACATGGGAAGAACATTAGAATTCTAAACAGGAGATTTCCAAAACTATTTTTCTTTTACTTAAAAATTAAGCTATTGCAGATGAGTCATAATTAATATTACAGTGAATATACAAATGGAAGAAAAAACGTTGCAAGGAACAGAGTAGGAGCCTGTTGTTTGAAATATGTGTGCATATCATTTTTTAAAAAGCTAAGCAGTATGTGTGAATTTCCAAGATGACTAGGCACAAATCAGTGTCAATCAGTAAGAAAAGGCCATTAAATATTTTGCAATAGGTACTCCCCATAACATTTATGTTAAGGTTGAAGAAAAAACCTGGTTTACAGGTGAAAACATACTATTCAGAAATCTTTCACATTTTATAAACTATTATCCCTGGATGAGCGTCAAGGCTGACCAATCTTTTATTTCCATCCCACACCAACTGCAAATTGAGGTCAGTTGCACCTGACCTTGTTTTGAGGTGACTCAGTTTTCTAATACACTACGCTGATGCTACTGTAGCCAGGAATGACACCCAATGAAAATATGGGCTTTAATAGTCAGGGGATAATGCTGTAATATCATCTTTGGACAAGAGACACAGCCTGTATGAAGAGGAAGTTGGAAATAAGGATTCTGAGTTAAAAATAAACTCTGAAATAGCTGCTTTTTCGCTAAAAGAGGGACTAAAAATACCTCACCCAAAGACCTGAGGAAATGTCAAGTCAATATTAGACCCAAATCTATGGCACCCATGAATACAGAGGAAGAATTTACATGCTGCACACTGAACGTGAGACTCCAAACTAAGAAGTTAACACAAAAAACAGTCTGTGAGCCATGCACCTAGTTCCCTAAAGTCACCTCCATAAACGTAGGATAAAGTAATATTTCAGAAAAAGTAATCTTCAAATGTATTGGGCCCACAAAGAAAACTTGCAAACCACACAGGTCATGAGGGAAATGCAAACAGAAGAGTCAGAAGGATGAATAGTCCAAAGAACTTGAAATAATAAGACAATTTAAAAGACACTATAAATATGTTTAAGATGAATAAAGGTATAAAAATAGGAATGAAATCAAAATAAAAGAAGATACTATAAAAATAAAATAGAGCAACTTTCTAAATGTACTTACTAGAACTTCTAAGAAAGGAAAATGTAATCATTTAAAAAAACTTAGTAAGTTTAATGGCAAATTCGACAAAGCCAAACTGAAGGTAGACATGAGAAAACTCTTTGAAATGCAGAGAGATGGAGAAGAAAAAAGTAAATAAATAAATAAGCAGTAAAGAAACAAGCATAATGAAATAACATCTGTCAAATACTCAGAAGGCGATATAGATGTGAATTGAGAGAATGAATATAAAAGAGATGATGTTTAAGAATTCTCCAGATTCAATGAAAGAATAAATCCTTGGATTGTACAAGTATGCCAAGTCTTGAGAAAGATAGAGGGAATTAAATCCACACTCAGAAATTCTTAGTGAAATAATAGAACACCAAATGTTTGAGATAAGAGTTAAAAAAGCAAAAACAGAAATGTGAAACAATATTATTCTCACTGTGCTGTTGGAAAATAACTGTCAATCTAGAATTCTCCACACAGCAATCTGTCATTCAAGAATGAGGGTGAATTCATACTCAGTCAAAAGGAGTTTACAGTTCACAGATCCTCTTGGAAACATGTTCAGATAAAAAAGGATATTGAAAAAAGAAGGGAATACCAGATGCAATTGTGAGCAATAAATAAATAAATAAATAAACATAAATGAAAACTAAGCATCTACTGAAAAACAAAAGCAAAAATAATGATTAATTTTGGATTTTCAAACAAGATAGAACTAAAGTTCTAGAGCACAGTACACAAATAAAATATTATTTATTTCCTCTATTTTTGGTAAGGAGTGTGGTGATATTAACTCATCTTTTTGTGGGTATATGTTATATTTTAAAGGAAACCATAAAAATGCAATGCAAATAAAAGAAAGACCTCCAAGCAGGGGAGAGGTGAGAGAACAAAGAAATAAAACAAATTTTATGTTTAATGGAAATATGGAAAGAATGATTTTTTTAAAATATGGTAATGGTATAAAAAATAAAAAATGTAAGGAACAAATCCAATTTATTCATATTTATGATAAATTATAAATAGATTATACTTGTCTTTTAAATGTTAGAAATTCACAATCTGAGTAAAACACACTATTTTCTTTAATTTGGCTATTAGCTTACCTGTTAGTTGTCTACCAAATAAACAACTAAGACCTAATGAAGGGACCATAATGTCAAATAGATCTAAATGCTCACCATCATTCCTTTTATACCTTCTGTAGTGTTGTGGTCCTCATTTTGATACACTTATTTCCTCTTTATGATCTGTATTTTATCATTAAGTATTCATAGATATGATACTCTTTTAATTAAACCTAATTTTTTGATAACTGCAGATTCACATACAATTGTAAGAAATAATACAGAGAGATGCAATTTGCCCTTTATCCAGTTTCCCCCAATAATAACAGCAAAGCCACAGCACAACATCACTCCCAGGATACTGATATTGATACAGTCACTGTACTGAGCAGATCCATCACCACGAGGGTTCATCACATCACCGTTTTAAAGCTACCTTCCTCTCACTCTCACCCCTTCCATAACCCTCAATTGCTGCTGATCTTTTCTCCATTTCTACAGTTTTGTTATTTGAAGAACATTATACGAATGAACTCATAGAGCATGAAATCTTCTGGGATTGTCTTTTTCCACTCAGCAAAATTATCTGGAGATTCACACAAGTTGTTGCTTCTATCAAAAATTTATACCTTTTTTTTTTTGCTGAGTAGTACTTCATGGTATGACTTTACAACAGTGTGTTTACCCATTCACTCATTGAAGAACATCTGGATTTTTCTAGTGTTTGGACATTACAAATAAAGCTGCTATAAACATTCATGAACAGGTTTTTGTGGAAATGTTAATCTTTATCTCTGGGATTAAAACTGCATGATAGCTGCATTTTTTAAAATTTTTGTTTGTTTGTTTAGGCTTCTTGTTTTATTTTGTGTTAAGAAACTTCAATTCCCCACCCCACCCCCAGAGTGGCTGGGCTGTAGCATTTAACATTCTCACAGCAATGTATGTGAGATCCAGTTTCTCATCATACTGGACAGCATTGTTGTTCCTGCTTTTCTTTTCATTTCATTTTTACTCTCTTCTCTCTCTCTCTCATATTTTTTTTTTTAATTTACTACAAAAGTTGATTGATTCACCAACGATTCTAATTGTGAAAATATTTCTAGCAGGACAGACTCTGAACAAAGACAGCATTCTTGGTCTTAATCTAAATTCTACTAGATAATTATCCCTCTAACAACTTAGAGAGTTGGTATGGGAAGTGTCTTTTTCTTCCCCCAGATGTAGTTTTGTGATACTCCATCTTGTTATTTCCAATGAATATTTCTGGAATTATTTCATATTTCTCAAAGAGTTATCAAAATCTATGAATTATCTTTAATTTGTTATTTTTAATTGTTTATTTTCATTTTATTTATGTTTATTGACTTACCTTTTGACCTCCTTCACCCATTTCTCCATCTTGCCACACCTCACCTCTGGCAACTACCAATCTGTTCTATCATGTATCTATCTATCTATAATCTATCTATCTATGTCTCTTTATCCCCTGGGATATTCCACATATAAGAAAAGTCATATGGTATTTGTCTTTCTCTTTCTGACTTATTTCACTTAGCATAACGTACTCAAGTTCCATCCATGCTGTTGCAAAGATTTTATTCTTTTATTTTTATACCATACAAAAAATTAACTCCAAATGGATTAAAGACTTGAATGTAAAACCTGGAACCATAAAGCTTCTAGAAGAAAGCATAGGCAGTAAGCTCTGTGTCATTGTTCTTGGCCATGATTTTTTGAATCTGACCCTAAAATAAAAAGCAACAAAAACAATATAAACAAGTGAGCTACATGAAAATTAAAAGCTTCTGCACAGCAAAGAAAACCATGAAAAAAATAAAAATGCAAGCTTATGAGTGGGAGAAAATATTTGCAAATTATATATCTGATAAGGGGTTAATATCCAAAATATATAAGAACTTATACAACTCAACAGCAAATAAACAAAAACAAACAAACAGAGCAATCTGATGAAATAAATGGGCAGAAGATCTGAATAGATATTTTTTTGTAGAAGATATTTAGATGTCCAACAGGTACATGAAAAGATGTTCAACATCATTCATCATCAGGGAAATAAAAATCAAAACCATAATGAGATATCACCTCCCATCTGTTAGAATGGCTGTTATCAAAAAGACAAGAAACAAGTATGAGTGAGGATATAAAGAAAAGGGAATCCTTGTGCACTGTTGGTAGGAATGTAAATTGGTTCAGCCACTATGGAAAACATTGTAAAGTTTCCTCAGAAAATTAAAAATAGAATTACTGTCTGGTCCAGCAATGCAACTTCTGAGTATTCATTCCAAGAAAACAACAGCACTAACTCAAAAAATTTATGCACCCCTGGGTTTACTGTAGCACTATTTACAATAGCCAAGATATGTAAATACACATACACAATAGAGTATTGTTCAGCCTATTTTTCATTTCAGCGATTTTGATAGGTGTGTAATGATAACACATTGTGGTTTTAATCTGCAATTCCCTAATGGCTAATGATGTACAACATCTTATAATGTGCTTATTTACCATTTTCTAATTGGATTGTTTGTTAGTTTAAGAAATTTTTTAGTTAGACTTATAGCCCTTTATCAGATATGTGGTTTGAAAATATTTTCTCCTACTTAGTAACAGGTATTTTTTTTTAACAGGGTCTTCCACAGAGCAACTTTAAAAAAAATTTTTTATGAAGTTAATTTATCAAATTTTTCTTTCTGTGGTTCGTGCTCTTGATGTTGCTGTCTGAGAACTCTTTTCTTAGTCCTGAATTCTGAAGATTTCCTCTTTAAAAAAAAAAAAAAGTTTTATAGCTTATCTTTTACATTGAAGTCTCTGATTTATTTTGAGTTATTTTTTTATATGTTTCCTATGGATGTCTTCTGGTTCCAGAGCCATTTGTTTGAAATACTATCTTTTATTTAATTACATTTGTACCTTCATCAAAAATAATCAGGGCATATTTACGAGATCTCCTGGATTCTCTGTTTTGTTCCATTAATCTTTGTGTTCATCCCTTTGCCAAAGTACATTGTCTTTCTCTTATTGACTTCTAGCTTTATTCCACTGTGGTCAGAAAAGATGCTTTGTCTAATTTCAATTTTTTAAAAATTCATTGAGGATCGAATCACTGTGGAAAATCAATAGAGCCAATGTTGCAGTTCAAGTTCAGAGGCCATCTGCTGGCAGAATTCCTTCTTGTGTGAGTAAGGTCAATCTTTGTTCTAGTAAGGCCGTCAGCTAATTGGGTGAGTACCAAATATATTATGGAGGGTAGTCTGATTACTCAAATCCACCAATTTTAAATGCTAATCTCATCCAAAAAACACCCTCAAAGAAACATCCAGAATAACGTTTGACCAAATATTTGGCATTGTGGCCCAGCCAAGTTGACCTATAAATTTAACCAGCACACACACACACACACACACACACACACACACACACACACACACAAATATATGTATATAATTTTTATTTTTAGAAATTAGTCTATTCATGAAGTGTAGTAGTTAAGAGTTCAGGCCTTAGGCTCAGGTAGACCAAGATTCACCTTATTTACCTAAAACTCACTTTCTTCTTTTCCTCTGCCACCTTCTTCCTCCTCCTCCTCCTCTCTTCCTCTTCTTCTTCTTCTTCTTCTTCTTCTTCTTCTTCTTCTTCTTCCTCCTCCTCTTCTGTTTTCTTCACTTTCTTATACTGAGGAGATGATCGTATTACACACCTCTAAGGAGAGTGTGTGTTTATGAAATAATGTGAAGAATTAATTGATAATGCATGTGAAGCCAGACTGCCTATCTGGCTCATAATAAGGTCCCCAAGTGTGTTGTATCACTTTGGTTATTACTATAGTCCTTATCTAAATATTAACTAATCAGAGAAGCATTTCATGTTCCTTTATATAAAATAACATTCTCCATCACTCATTGACCTCCTTCCCTGCTTTATTTGCCCCCTCCCAGTAATCCAGGAGGGCAGAGATCTTTTTTCTTTGTTCACTACTGCATTCCTACAGATTACTTCCTATATGAATGGAACTAAAAAAAAGAGAAAGAATGAGTAAGTGAATTATCAATATCATAGAAAGAAGATATCTACTCCAGCCACTTTTACTCCTTGTCTCTATGTCTGACTATATCTCAAAAGGGATTAAGATAGTTTTCAAGACTAAGAACAGTAAAAGCAGCTATTAATAATAAAAAAAATGAATAATAGGAAAAAAAGAAAAGAAATGGACTTTTTTCAAAATAGAAACTTTTACTCATTAATTGCGTTGTTAAGAAAATAAATTTATAAGTCACAAACAGTAAGAATGTATTAAAAACAAAAAAGAATACCTGTATTTGGCAAAGGACTGGTGTTCAGGTATATAAAGAACACCTACATTTTAATAATAAAAAGACAACTAACCTAAAAAGAAAAATTGAGCAAAATATGTTGACATCTCACAAAAGAAGGTATAAAAATGGCCATTTAGCATGTGAAAAAATCTTTTAAATTATTAGATAACAGTGAAAAAACCTATGAAAACTACAGTGTGATATAACTATCCCCCAGTAGAATGGCCAAAATTAAAGACTAATAACAATAAATGTTAACAAGTATATGGGATAGTAACTCTACTACAATGTTGGTCTGAATATAAAATGATACTAAACACATACCTCCCCAGCAACTCTTAAACTATGTATATACCTAAGAGGAATGAAAATATATATCCACAAGAGATATGTATCCTCCAAAAATATATATCCACAAAACATATATCCACATATTAAAGGATTTTTACATGTTTGTAAAAGTTTATTCATGATAGACAAAATATGAAAACAAACTGTTGTCAGGAATAGATATGGAAACAGCCTGACATACAGGAGTAAACTGTGGTATATTCAGACAAAAAATATTTTTCAGCAATATAAAGGAAAGAGCTACCTAAAACTTGGGTGAATCTCAAAAATATTATGCTGAGTAAAAGAAAGCTCATGTGAAAAATTCCATGATTCCATTTATATGAATTCCTAAAATACATTAAATCTATGGTTGAGCAACAACAACAAAAAAAATCAGAGTTGGGATTGTTTGGGGGTGTGGGGGAGTGTGTGTGTTGGTGAGAAATGACTGAGAGAGATTATGAAGCAATGTTCTGAGCTGATGGTAAAGTTTAGTATATTGATAGCGGTTTGGTTATACAATGCATACCTTTGTTAAAACTTAGCAAAAATAAAAGGGTATATGCAGCTTATCATCTGTAAATGTTACTTCAAAGGGGAAAAACACTACTTAACAAAATACTATATAAGATATATTATAATTATATACATGGTAGAGTATTTATTATGTACATTTATTTAATTTACTTTTAAATGAATCAAAAATGATGATCTAATAGCTGAAGATAAGGACAAATAGGAAGACAGGTATATGATAAAGCAAGCATAGTAAATGGTTAATAGAATCTAGAGGTGTTTACTGTAAGATTCATTTAATTTTGCTGTATCTTTGAGAATTTTCATAATACAATGTCAGAAAAATAAAATGAGAATAAAAAATAAATAAAAACCAAGGACATTGTAGGTTTTCTTAAGCACCTAAGGTGTGTTTCTTGCTCTAGTTATACTTCTAAGGTTTGCGTTCTCAAGAAGCTAAGACAAAAGGATGGGTGAACAGGGCTATAGAGTCCTCTCAAAGTTATCACTTTAGCTCAGAGTTCATCTGAACAGAAAACAGACA